>NC_046384.1:20699754-20927254 GCF_011125445.2 Fundulus heteroclitus | reverse complement strand
TAATATCTATACTATCCAGAAAGCTTTTTCAATTAAAAATGTCTGCAGGAGTGTGGAGTAGCAAGCTTTATAGTACTGCCCACCAAAGGCCTTGTAATGGCTTAGATAACATGCAAATTGAACCGAAACAGGTCCACCCCCTTAGTAATGGGGAGTCGTTAAAGTCGTTGTTGGCTTGCAAATTGAACCGAAACTGGTCCACGCCTCTGACATGGGGAGTCATTGGGGTCGTTATTGGCCTGGTTTACTGAAGAGATGTTTTGATCACTCGTATGGGGGTGAGAATTGAGGTGATGATTGGCCTTTATAGGGTTGATTCTGGCCAATCATCACCTCAATTCTCACCCCCTTAATTTTTTTAACCGTTGCTGTTCTTGTAATACTTTTTTCAACTCATAGAGCCACACACACACACACACACACACACACACACACACACACACACACACACACACACACACACACACACACACACACACACACACACACACACACACACACACACACACATACCCCTAAGGGCAGTTAAGAGAGACCAAATGACCTCAATTTAATTTGATTAATTTTTATTTCTTTATTCGTATTTTGCTGATTCACAACAAATGTAATCTCAAAGCACTTTAGAAAACAGATTGGTCCAATGTTCATAGAGAAATTCTTAGTCAATTCAATCTTCCAGCCAGATTTAAAACTCAATTATGTACATTCCAGTCAAACATAGATATGGATGCAGTCAAGATAGTTCATTAGTTCATTTGTAAATTCTAGGTTGCTTTCTTATTCATCAAAACTAACAGCATTTTAGGAAGATTCTTCAACCTGGATGGTAAATGGACTGAACTCATATAGCGCTTTTCCAGTCATGCTGACCACCCAAAGGTGGTCAAAGGGCTGTACACTAGAGCCACATCCACCCAATCACTCTCACTGACGGCCACACATTCATACACCAAGACACAGCTCGGTAGGCAACTCGGGGTTAAGTGTTTTGCCCAGGGGCACATCAACATTTGGCAAGGGGAAGCTGGAATCAAACCCACAACCTGCTGATTGCCATACAACTACTCAACCCATCAAGTCCATGGTGTCACACGTGGTGACAGTATGATGGTCTTAGGCTGCTTTGCTTCTACAGGACCTGGTCCACTTGCTGGAACTGATGGAACCATGACTTCTGCTGTCTAGCAGAACATTCTGTAGGAGAATATCTGACCACCAGTTTGTGACCTTGACCATCTGAATGACTCAAATAAAAACTAACAAATTTAAGGTTTTTAGAGTGGCCAAGTCAATGTCCTGACTGAAATCTGATAGGATGTAGTGCCAGGAACTAAAATTGATTATTTGTGCAGGTAAACCCAGAAATGTGGCTAATTTAAACAATTTAAGAAGTGGGAGACATTTTTTCTACATTGACATAAAAGATTCATTAACTACTGTGACCAAAAACAGATGAAATTTTCGGTTATATATTTTTTCTGACAAGCCTACCTCCTTCAAAGCTCTGTCAGGGACAGATTAACTGTAGCAGCTTTTTTGGGTCACAACCACATTGCTTTTAAATTTAAATCTTTTTTGAAAGACGTACAAAGATGTAGGCCTACTGCTGCAAATTGTCTTTTCCCAGTTAATATCCATCTGCTGTCCCAGTGGTGTGTACAAGAAAGTTCAATAAGGAACATGATAAGTAAACAGAAATTATAATATAAGGAAAATATTAGAAAACATAAATAAAACATTGATTAAATAATAATTAAAAGAAAGTTATGATCAGAGGTGTCAAATTGACAGATGTCACACATGAATATAAGTTCCATGATCAGCCAAACTATGAAAAATGCAAACATGATCAGATTTTCTACATTCAGCATCGTATGATACTGTTTTCTAAGAGGCTTCAGGGTTTTCTTATCAGCTTGTGACCAAGTTGAGATATATTAAAGCTGAAGTAGGTAACTTTTGTGAAAATATAGTTTTCACATATTTGCTAAAATTGTCATTATGCCCTGACAGTAAAATACAAGACATATACTTGGTGAAAGAATAAAATAAAAAAATCAATCTCCTTTGGCTCCTCCCAGTGATCCTATTCCCAGCTGCAGAAAGACACAGCTGCTGGTCTGAAACAACCAATCAGAGCCAGGAGGAATGTCTTAGTAGTGTCAATCACGCTTGTGTGTGCACTGCTCACACCCCCTACTCCTCACAATGTGTACCGTCCAAACTCAAGATTGCCAGTGTACTGCAGCTGTGCTACTGGCAGAGATACAACCAAGCATTACAGAAAAACTAACAAGTTGTTTTGTGTCACCTGCTCAAAAAACAAATGGAAGTAAGTATAAGTGGAAGTATAAATGCATCATCTGCATACATCTGAATTTTTACATTGTCAATTACGGACCGGAAATCATTTATTGAGGGCTGAATAATTAACAGCATCAAAAGCCTTGTGTAGATCTAAAGAAATTCTCCTGGCACCCCACCTACGTCCAGGTTCTTTTATTTTGTTAACTCCTCTGGAATTAAAAAACTAAAAATACTTTTCAGCAGCTTTTGAAAAGACTAAGCACACACTAATTAGTCTGTAATTACTGATGTGTTGCTTATCACCTGACTAGTGCATGAGAACTGGAGAGACAATTTTCACAACATTACGGAAATGATTCTCCTTAATTCATTCATTTATTCATTTTGTGAAGACAGTCAATTCTTCTTCATAGTTTTTAAGGAATATTTGTATCTAGAGCAGGGGTGTCAAACTCATTTTGGTTGAGGGGCCGCATACAGCTTAATCTGATCTCAAGAGGGCCACACGAGTAAACTCATTGCAAGATTAAATAGAACTAATAAATGTGGGCTTGTTGTTGATTTTTATATTAAATTAATTTCACTTTTACACAATATATTATGAATAACCTCAGCGTTTTTAAGAAAAGTATGTGCAATTTCAACAATACTTTTACTCAGTTAAACATTTACTTGTGCATTATGCATAAGAACTGATCACAGTGATTGTACCATGTTGAAAAACATTTATTCACATTTTTTGGAACTTAAAAACATTGTTCTGCATGACAAAATACATCAAACAGATAAAAATTAAGAAATGATTTAAATTTTTCCACACCTGAAGCTTAATCTGCTAATTAAAACACAGCGCCCCTGGTGGACAATATAGGAACTGCATATTTTCAATTAAACAAAATACATGTTTTTTTTTCAATAATTGTTTTATCATTCTCTTCCTTTTATCTTGTCCACTTGTGAAAGTCAAATCTAATGAGCTCTTTGTGGCATCTTATTGTTCGGCGGGCCGGATCAGGCCCGCGGGCCGTATGTTTGACACCCCTGATCTAGAGCTTGACATAGATGTAAAAAAAAAATGTATTATATCAGTGTTTATTTGTTTAACAGGGCTTGTTTCAAATGACTTTATTCACATGGAAAATTAGAGTGTTGGAAGGAGCCTCGTTTACAAGTCAGTTCTTTTAAGTCACACAGGGAAAACACTGATCATGGTGGTCTAGTTATTTTCCAGGATAGAAAATATGGACTTCATCTGGAGAGGAACGCTGCGCACCATTTGGGTGGAAGGTGAGGGAGCTTTGAAACACAGCTTAACCTCGCTGCTGTGATGATTCCAATGTTTGACAGAGACAGTCAGACAATCCATGTTCTCAAAGTGGGACCCTGATGAAATATCAAGGGCTTTCCACATGGCTCCAGATGTTTCTTCTCTAAAAAAAAAAAAACACAAGACTGTGGCTGTATTCCCAGAGCGATAATTACAAGTTTCTACTCTTGAAGAGTAATGGTGACCTAGATCCTCTACCCAGAATGCTGAGCTGAGTATTTCTGCATTTTGTGCTCTACTCCCACAGGCTACCAAACGAAACAAAATTTTTACTTGAAGAGAAAGTTCAGGATTTTTTAAGTAAGGTCTGGTAAATGTTTCTACACAGTTAACACATCACCTGCCATAGACACCACTTAATGCTTAATTTAGTATAAATTCCAGGATTGTTAATCCCAAAGGTTTAGGAAAATGGCTAGCCCTAAAAGGGGTATCAACCAGAAGAAATCACAAAGATGTTTGTTCTTTTTTTCTATAGTTTTGTTGTTCTGGAGATTTTACAATAAAGTTTCCAAATAATAATGGCAGATTATTCTGATATAGCTAATTGAAAATGGATTATCCTGTTTACAAGAGTGAAATACGTATAGCTTTTATTTCTTGTAATTTTGCTGGTTATGGTTTACAGATAATGAAAACCCGAAATTCAGTGCCTCAGAGTATCAGAATATATTATTAGAGCATAAGATTAGTTTAAAAAGTGTATTTTAGACAGAAATGTCTGACTTTTTAAATGCATGTTAATTTCTATGACATCCATACTTGGTTGGGACTCCTTTTGCACAAGTTACTACATCAATGCACCATGGCATGGAGGCGATCCGCCTGTGGTTCTGTTGAGGTGTTCAGGAAGTCCAAATTGCTTTGATAGCTGTCTTCAGGTCATCTGCATTGTTGGTTCTGATGTCTCTCATGTTCTTCTTGACAATATTCCATAGATTTTCTAAGGGGTTTTGGTCAGGCCAGTTTGCAGGCTCATCAAGTCCAGTAACACCATGGTATCTGAACAAGCTTTCGGTTCCTTCGGCAGTGTTGGCAAGTACCAAGCCCCGTGGAAAAATGCAGATGATGGCTGCCGCGGAGCTCATTCGATGATTGGAATCAGGTGTGCCGCAAGAGAGACATCTAAAACATGCAGGGCAGTGGTACTTGAGGACCAGGATTGAGAACCACTGCAGTAGATAACATGGTACCCCTGTTGTGCAATTACACACCGTTTAAAGTTATTTAATGTTTATTAAATAACCCTCTGTCTGTTAAGTATTGTCTGGTGATGATCAAGACAATGGTTGAAAGGGATGAATTTGAGCACTAGCCATCTTTTAACAGCAAAACCTGCACACACATAGAATAAAGGAGTGACAACTTCTTTTCGAGTTCAAGAATTTAATAACAGAAATAAAATTAACATCCAGAGAACATCACTATGTAATGCTGTTTTTCTGAACTAACACAATATTTCAATAAGTAAATCCTCTCTACTAGGGTATTGAAACTTAACTAAACTACTAAGCAAAAATAAGATAAAAAGCTAAACTAAGGAACTATTTACATGCAAAAACAAACAAAAGACAAAACAAGGTGGTTGATTATAATCAGAATAAGTCAGTGAATCCTTTTTTACTGCAAATCTGATTCCAAAAAGCAAGGAATGGAGTTAAAAACATTTGGCATGTGTTTCAATCCATTCACAATGCAAAGCCCAAGTTAACCAGAACATTATTTTGAGTAAATAATATTCTAAAGACTGATTTGGTCAGTAAAATGATTACCTTAGGATCGCTTGCCTTTGTTTATGTGGTTCTACCTCCGGGCGCTAGGGGTCGCTGTAGCGATCGGTCGCTGACCTGGTGAAAGTCTAAAGTTAGCAAAATTGCCTTTAAAGGTATACTTTGCAACCGGGGTTGATTTTCCAGCGAGGCTCCCCCCCAGAGGGCGAAAGTAAAAGTGCACTGTCGTAAAGATGCTCAGCTGTTCTGGTTTCTCCATCAAGCCAGGCACGGTTGTTTTGAGCTTAGCAGAAAGGCGAACGTAACGAAAAGTCGAAAAAACGGCAGTACAAACAATGACTAACACAGTGAAAGTATGAACATCAGGGTTTCCCGTAGCGCTATCTTGGCGAGGCGGCCGCCTCGCCAAACTCACGCTACCGCCTCGCCAAGATTAAAAAAATAAATAAATAAATATAAATAAAAATAAAATAATAATAATAATAATAATAAACTCAATATGCTTGCATGTTTATTTGACGTTAACACGCGGTTCTTTGTTGTTCCTTTCACGCATGCATATAGTGAATGGCAGGGAAAAAACACATGGAGTTCTCGCCGTAAAGCAAGACCGACTCTCGCGGTCTTGCACGAGACTTCTGAGCCTGTGTGTGCGGGCCGAGGGCTCTTGCAATTGCAAGTACGGTATTTCCCCCACAGACAACCAGGGCGGCTGAGAAAACCTTTGCTCGACCTAAAATGACTCATTTAATCATCCAAAACGGTATGGAACACATTAATTAACTGAAAATGTTGCATATTATGCCTTTAAAACCGGCATTAATATTCCATATTAATATGGGAATAAGGCTCATAGCACCATCTGAAGGTACTGAACGGTACCTTCAGAATGGTAAAACCAGCTCCTTTTGAAATGTCTGGAAGCGGATGTTAGCAGGAGCTATTAGCAGTTTGTCTAGCGGACATCCGGCGCTAACAAATAAAGGCTTTAGCTTTATTTTTAGCCATAATGAGTGGGCAGGATAACGTAAACATTAATGTCCCATCAATATATGAAACCCTTGTGGAGATACCCTTTTTGTTATAACCATAAAAACACACTCAAAAGATATTAGCAATACCGTGGAACGAAAAGCTAATGTGAGCTACCTCCGTTAGCCCTTTGTTCTAAAGCCACCATGTGTCCAAACGATTTACAAAACATTTCCAGACAAACCATTCAACTTCTCCTTCAGCTCCCTGTCCAAACCTGTCATTTGCCTCGTGTGAGTTTTGTCCACTTTGGCCATTCCACGGAAGGAGCGTTGAGGGGGAAGCAGGAAAGGTGTCGGTTTGTTCTTGGCAGGCTAGGCGTTTAGCTCTGCAGCACCATGTGGTCGAGATAGCTTGGTCTCTGCCACGTTCTTTGACCTGGATGCAGTCCGATTTCAGCAGATCCTCCTCACATTCGAAGTGGGTTCTGCTGTCAGCTTCTCAACTCCATCTAGGGTTCGCTTCCCGGGTAAAGGCTGAGGAGAAATACAACGGAGCTGTTTTGGTAGGCAGGATCTTTCCTCCTGCTACCGGTGATGAGGTTAAGACAGCAGACTTGGCTCTGTATTTGTTGGCTTGTATATCGGTCAGGCCCGTGCAGGGCCCATGGTCCGAAATGGTTTCCTTGTCTGCTCCAGGACGAGGTGGTCTGAGCAGCTTGTCAGGAGAAAGTCTAAAGAAGTCTGGACAGAGATGTGGGAGCTGCAGGAGAGGGTCTGAAGTGGGGGGTGGTCAGAAGCACCCTGCTGAGAGAGAGAGAGAGAGAGAGAGAGAGAGAGAGAGAGAGAGAGAGAGAGAGAGAGAGAGAGAGAGAGAGGGGCCGCCCTTTGTGCCTGTGAGGGTCTCATGTTTGCAGTAGGAGTGGAATTCCTTTTGTTACCTCCTCCATACTACATAGCCATAATTCAGTCTGACATCAAATATTATTATCATGGCGTTATTATGGCACAACACCCCAAACCATCACTGACTATGGAAACTTCACACTGGAACTGCTACGTGGCTTCTGTAGCTCTCCTCTCTTCCTCCACACTCTGAAACATTCATTAACAAATTAAATGCATACTCTACTCTCATCTGAAAACAGGACTTAGGGCCATTGAGCAATGGTCTAGTTCCTTTTCTGCTTTGTCCAGGCTAGACGCCTGTGGTCCATGTGTAGGATTCCTCTGTGTGTGTGGCTCTTGCTGCACTGACTCCAGCCTCGGTCTACTCCTTCTGAAGCTCCCCCTGATTCTGGAATGGATTTTATCTGACAATCCTCTCAAGGCTCCAGTTCTCCCTATTGACGGTGCATCTTTTTCCTACCACACTTTTTCCTTTTATTCAACTGTCAATGAATATGCTTTGATGCAGCACCCTGCCACCAGCCAGCTTCTTCAGCAATGGCCTGCGGTTTTCCCGCCTTGTGAAGGATTTCAATCAGTGGCGGCTGGTGAAAAAAAATCTTGGTGGGGCTGGCCAATAGATTTCCCTGCCTAACCCAGTACATGCATTTAAATTAAAAGTCAGAAAATTACTATGATTCCACAATAAGCATTTCATAAAAAAAAAAAAACATTGTTCACACAGGATTATTTTGGTGGTTTTGTCATATTAATCCTTTTCACAGACTCATGCCAGAGGGTTTGCATACATTGTACATGTACGTATATTATTACGAAACGAACGTTTACGTCTTGACTTAAATATATATCCTAATTTTTCATTTATATAATGATTTAAGTAGAAAAATGACTAGTGCAAAATTAAGTTGTATTTACCGGAGATGAAGTGTAGACTGCAAATTCTGTCGTGGTAAGATGGCTGCCACAGTCGATTGGCATCCTTTTCATTGAAATTATCCATTTCTTCTTCTTCTTCGGTAAACGAAAGAAACGTACATCCGACGATTTGGAATGCCTCTGTGTGCAACCGGCAGCACAACAAGTCGTAGGCATTGTTTATATTCCAAAAATAAACTAAAAGTACGCTCTAATTCACCCGTTTTGTCACGCTGGTAAGCGAAAACAGTACTGTTTTGCCGACCACCGTTACCCGGATGTAGCGCAGATGTAGCGCAGATGTAGCTTGTGACGTCACGCGTGAAGTGCACCTATCACTGTGCAGCTAGGGCTACTACTCCAGGAGCCCCAAACCCATTCAGTTTGGCGATGCTGATTGGCCAAATATTTATAAATCTTCCCTAGCAACAGTATATGATTGGTTATTTCGCTACACTTGTAGGGCTCCTTCAATCACAGCCCCACAAGTGTAGAAGAAGAGAAATGATTCGTCTGTTGGTGGAAATGCACTGTTAAATGATAGAGTCAATCAGTAGAAGTTTTTTAATAATTCTTAATACATGTAACCACGTACTATTAAGTAAAAACTGACATTAATAAATAATAAATACTTTTAAAATCTATATATATATTTTGACTTTTCCCCTCCACATCTAGGGAGGGCAGCGCCTGAGCGCCCCCTATGGGCCAGCCGCCACTGATTTCAATTGCCGTCTTCTGTCCAATCAGCAGTCTTCCTCATGATAGTATCGCCTACTGACCCAGAATGTGACCATTTAGAAGCTCAGGAAACCTTTACAGGTGTTTTTTGTAAATTAGCTGGTTAGGGTGTGACACAATGAGTTTCCAGTTTTTAAATTTGTTAAATATTCAATATGTTAGGTTTTCATTATCTGTAAGACATAATCATCAGAATTAAGGCTTGGAATAGTTCACTTCATGTGTAATATATGAGGTTACGTTCCTGAAATGACTGATACAAAATAGAGCTTTTTCAAGAGATTTAAATATTATGAGACGTACCTCTGGCCGTCAGCATGTGTAACCACAGACCCTTTGTAAAATTGCATGCAAGTCCTTCTCTGAAACATGTAGATACTGAGAGATTAAACAGGCCTTCACTTAATGAGCTCAAAAATTAAACATCTTTCTACAGACTTCAAAAAGAAATGATTATCGTTATCCAGAGACAACGATAGAATTATGCCATTTTCTGTATAGCAGAGAAAAGCATTGGCAGCTTCCATTGTTAGCAAACTTTGGTTAGCAGTTTTCTTTCTTTCCCTGAATCAACAAAAAAGTGTTTTAAACACAGTTTTTATTACATTGTGGAAAAACTCAGTCTATTAAAAGCAAAATAACTCAAAGCTCCTAATATCATACTTGTGTCAGGATTTAGCAGGCCTTGATGCAAAGACACAGAAGGCCCCTCAGTTAATTTATGACAACTGAAACCAGATATTTCCATGCAAAAGGACAGTAAATTGGACCACATGTTTTCCTGTTTTAGGTCAGTTTGGCTTACCTAAAATATTTCTACTTGATAAATGCCAGAATAATGAAAGACATATTTTTTTTTATTACTTTTGAATGTTTACAAACACTAAGATTTACAATGCCTATAAATAATCTGAGACTTCTCAGATGATGATATCATGTCTTTGTGAGCTTCTGACAACTAATTTGACTGAAATGGGCTGAAAGACCACTCAGCAAGGAAGAAGCCAATTCTCTGAAAGCAACATTAACAACAATGCTTTTGCTTGTTGACTTCTTTAGCACTTTGGACAACTTTTGTGGTAAAAACCTCTATAACTAAACTTTATAGAGATTGCAAATGAGAGGAACAATATATTGCTTAGTCTAATAACATTAAAACAAAAAGGCTTGGACATTATGATCATCATTACCTTTGAAGGAAAAATGCTTTTGGAGGTGGTTTGCTGCAGAGGGGGCTGGTGCATTTCACAAAACAAACAGTCTCTTCAGGAACATAAATTGTGTGGAAAAAAATTAAGCAATATAGCAAGACTTCAGCCAAGAAATTAAGGCTTGGATCTTCCAAATGCACTATGTCCCTCAGCAACCTACCAGATTAGTTATAAAGTGGCTGAAGGAAGAGAAAGTCCAATTTTTTTAGCAGCCATCCCAAAGTCCTGATCTTAGTTCCAGAGAACATTGACGGGCAGAGCTGAAAAGGTGAGTGAGAGCAAGGAGGCTTTCAAACCTGACCCAGTTCAACCGGCTCTGTAAATACCAACAATCTATTGTGAGCAAGTTGTGAAAGGAAACCCAAAGCATTTGAAAATGATAAACGGACTAAAGTTATCTAGTACTGCTGACCGCTCAAAGCACTTTAGGTTAGGTCCACATTTACCCAGTCACACTCAGAAACATGCACACTTTTCTACACAGATAGATAAGCAGTCTGGGGATAAGTGCCTTGCCCAGGGGCCAATCAATAAGTGACAGTTGACCCACAACACTTTGAAAGGCAATTTAAAAATAGATAGAAGTTATGTGTTGTCCTCATAAGAGAAGTTATAGTTTCATAATGTTTGATATGCCCTGCCACTGTTGAAAAACCTGTTTTATCTGAAAAAAGGAACTAAAGCTGATGAAGTTAACAAAATGGACTGAAGGATAGAGGAGGGCTGATTCATTTTCTAAGTTGCAACATCCAACTGATACATCATTCAGAACTGCTGTGAAGTAGAAAAGGTTCATATTAGCTGACCAACAATTAGCAGGTAAAGTTCTAAATCTTAACCCAGATTGCTTTAGCTAATCTGAACTCAAATTCAATGTTATTCATTCATACATCCCACCTGTTCTCCCAGATTCCAATTAATTCCTCAAACATAAAAGTTATATGATTCATTTTTAGATCAAAACTAAATGTTAGATACAGTAAGGTAACTTGTGGAAGGGATGTGTAACATTTTGTCTGTGTGAGGTGATTTAACAGACATTAACACATTTAGATCAATCTACAAAATGTAACTTAAATAAAACTAAAGTCAAAAGCTACTGCAAAAAAACTACACTACATGGGTGAATCCAACTATTGAGTTTTTTCACAAACTTTCTACAGAATGAAAATGTTAGATTTGTCCATATATACACTTCATGATTTTTTTGTAGATGTTTGAAAGGGCAAATATGACGTTTTAGAACTGGAAATACCTTAAAAGTATTTAAAGCACAATATGTAAATCTAATAAAATCTGCTTTTACATGTTTTTTTTTTTTCAAATAGAATTAAAACATGTTCATGACATAAAATGAGCATATGGAGCAATGCCTGTCTAAAATGAATACAGCAATGTATCCTCTTGCCAAACCATTCTGGAAACTGCAGGTGTTGTTTGTGGGACTATAGTTTCTAAAATAACAAGCTGCATTATTTTTGTTTCTATTTTTACTTTTTATGCTTCATCTACAAATAAAAAAAGAAATCACTTAATTTATTTATTTACATACTATTTTACAAGAGCCAACCAAGCAGCCAATGCGCTTTACAATGAAATTGTAAAAATGATTCAAAAATAGGTAAAACAAATAAAAAACAGATAAAATACCTATATAAGAATAAATGTTAGCAAGAAAGCTGAAATAAAATGTCACAGATATTAGAATGGAACCATGTGGTAGTACAGAGGAGCAGTGGCATAGAATTGTCAATATGTACTTTGAGTAAGGAAGGCTGGGGAACTTTATTATCTTCTGAAATTAGCTATATTTGGGCAAAAAAAAAAAAACTTGGAAAGGAAGGGTAAAAGTGAAATTAACTTGAGATTAGCTAAAATCAAGTAAATTAAAAAACATCTTTCCTTATAGGGGAGGGGGAGGTTTATAATAGCATGTTTGAAGCATTTGGGGCAACTCTTGAACTAAGACAGGAGTTAATATCAAACAAGAGAGTAGGACCAATGATATTAGAAACCTCTTTGAACAACTTGATATGAAGGAAGTCAAGGGGGCAGTTATTAGTTCTCATGTGTTGCACAATTTTGTTCAAATAAGAAAAAGAAACGGTTCAAATTTCTCAAAAACAGCAGAACCAGCAGGGACAGAAGAGACAACTATATTAGCCAATACCAAAAGCATGTTTAAATGATGCCACTTTTCAATGAAATATTTGAGAAATTTACCATAAGTAGTTGCTAAAATATATATATAGACATATAGCAAAACAGATGTGAGTTGGTTTAACACAAAGCTAACTTTATTAAATAAATGAAAGCTGTTAGTTATGATGTTTGGGTAAAAAATTGTGTTTTAGTTTCTTTAACATTATGGTACTGAGATACCATTTCTCATAGAGACCAGAGTTACATGCAAGCTGTCTTTTTTCCACTGTCATTCATGTGTGGTATTGTTGCGTAACCAGGGTTCAATTTCAGAGTTCGGCTTTTTAAATTCAACAGGAGCAACAGAGCCTCACGAGAAGTCCTCCTTTCCTGCAATGCTGACAGCTCTGGACAACGACTCCAAGAGGATAACGTAGAAACAAAAGTACCGTGAACAGGTAAGGCGGTGGAGGCATCCTTGAATGCCCATTTAAATCATGAATTGTACACTTTTACACTATACAATGAAGAGCTTGGTTATCATACAAAAGGCAACAACATATTACAGATAAAAAAGAGAGATAATGGCAAAAAAAGCAATAATTTAAACAGAGATAGGTGGCAAGCCGTACACAAATGCTCCATCGTTTTTTTTAAATGTCAGCTGACATCCTTGCATTCCTTTATTACATTAAATTAATAACCATTTAATTAAAGCCCTTTCAACACTTACACATAGTATTAACTTGACAATACATTTCACAGCTAAATGATTGAAGCTAAATCAAAGTTACTGTGAGAAAATGAACTGTAGACAGACATTATTGAGTGGTGTGCTCATGTTCACGACACTTCAACAGGTATGCTACTGAAGAAAATGTGAGACATTCAGCTCCTTCAGTTTACTTGCCACTATGTTTTGCAAACTAAAAAGTAAGCTGTCCTCCTGAAAATGTTGTTGTATTTGCTCTCTTTCATTTACTTTTTCACATATTTCTTTATTTTTGACATCAAAATGAACATGACTACAAACAGTAACATTTCTGAAAGGCACCAAAAGTGGTGATATATGCTCTTTACCGTTTTATCTATGTACACACCATTCAACATTATTCATTAATAAAAATGTACAGGTATAATTCTCAGAAAATGTCAGTTTTCTATCAAGATCCAACAATATTTAATAGATCAGATTGAACGTGAATTTGAAAAATCTTACTTGTTTCCCAAATTGGGATAATTATTAGAGTAATTGCCTCACTGACCTTACCTGACTCCGCCAGATAGATTTGCTCCGCATATCCATCTGGAAACCTTCCGTTGAAGTAATTTTGGGAAGGGGCGGAAATACTGGTTAGCTGATTGGCCTATGTTGGTGATAGACGGGCCAAATGAACCAATCAGATTCGTCGTGGCTCTGTTACGAGCGACGACGAAAACACAACCACAAGCCAAGCTACTCTTGCTGCTGCAGGTAAAGGCTCGTTAGCTCAGCAAAGAAATACTCTGTAATTCCGATAAAACTTGCTCGATAGCCGCGCTAACGCTAGTTTCATCGGCTGAAGCCGCCATGTTCTTTAGACTGAACTGACGCGCTTCCCGTTGCGTCACACTTCAACCCGCCTCAAAGCCAACGCTGATTGGACGTTCGTTTGGTGAACGGCTCCAAATTTTCTTTAACGGAAAGTAGCCAGACTGATCTGCGAGTGAAACCTTGAAAGCTCGCGAGATCAGGATGGTCTCACGAGGCTATCACTGACCAAGGTGCAGCTAAAAAGGAATCTGTGGTTTACAATTTACAACATTTATAAAAACTATAAATGGGAGCTGTGTAATTTTGGGATTCAACAGTCTGCTTTTGAGGACCCTGTGCTAAAATAATAGTCTGGCTTGTAACATAGCAAACTAATTGCATCATTTCACTATAATAAATCTTTTTGACATTCCACTTTTTTGGCATACTTAACACAAAAAGACTTAGAAATATATTTTTTCCTAAATAATTTATTTCCATCTCAAATAATCAGTGATCAAGTTGGGAAAGTTAAATATGGTACAGCGGTGCTTAAGACTACCATTACTGACCCCTATACAATACATAACCCGTACATAAGTTTTCTTTATCCAAATTACCTGAGCAATTGTGTTTTTGTTTTTATTACACACAACTTTCACAAAATAGTAAAAACAAATCAAGTAGGGTGCACATAATATTAGCTTTAGGCCTCTATGTGAAAACACGATTAAAGCACCATTGTACGGTAAAATCAGGGTGGGCGATTTAATGATTGCTTTAATTGTGTTCTGACATTGTCTCTTAATTAGGCAGTTGCTTGGGCATACAGTATTGTTATGGGCATTAATTGAAAGGACAATCACCTAGAAAACATTCAGAAATGTTGTTTTAGAGTCTGCGCCAGCAGCATTCCTGGCAGTGCATCGGTAAACGCCAGAATCCCGTTGGGTTGGATTCTGAATGATGAGGGAGCCTGTTGGATGGAGATACTTATTTCCAAAAAGGCGTGGCTGTGCATTTACAACCATGCGGGTTTTATCAGGTGTTTCCCAAGCCACTTCTACTTTAGGAATCCCTGTGGCAGCACAGTTCAATTGAACAGCAACTCCGCGTTTGGCATAAGTCACAGAGGGAGGGCCACTGATAATTCTGGGTTGGTTTGCTATTATATTTACCGAGACTGAAAGCAAAGAGCTACCATATTCATTAGTAGCTCTGCAAACATAGGAACCTCGGTCATAAACCGATGCTTGTTGAATGGCAATTGTGCCATTGTCCAATATAGAATACCGTCCAGCTTTTTGCAGCCTGTTAAGAACAACCCCACTTGGTAGGGTCCAGGTCAATCTGAGTGGCTTACTGGTTGTTTGACAATGAAGGAAAAGGGTTTCACTATCCATGATGCTGACAGGAGAGATGTATCTATTCAGGATCTGTGGCTTTATCCCTGGGGACAGAGTGACTATAGTCTCAACAAGCCCAGCAGAATTATGCCCCACGCAGCGGTACATTCCAGTCTCAGTAATGGATGGGTTGCTGATGATCAAAGAACCATCAAGCTGGTGAAAAAACTTAGATATCCGAGCACCGGCGTGCAAAGGAGTACCATTGGGCAAGATCCAAGTAAGATGCGCTAACTTCAAGCCATTAGTCGAGCAATTTAGAGTAATTGTATTCCCCACTCTCTGTGAAAAGCTTTCTTTTTGGAGGACTTCCATTTTTGGCCTTTCAACTGCTTCCTTGACATCCAGGTTAACCAACATTCTGACCTCACCTCGTTCATTATGAGCAACACAAGCCATCTGTCCTGAGTCGGTCTTCTTGACTGATCGTATTTCCAAAGTACCATTCTGATGAACTGTTATACGGTTACTGTAGTATGGTGCAGGAAGGATTACATTTCCTGGCAGAATCCACATGATACGGGTTGAAGGGGCTCCCTTTGTCACACAGTCCACCGTTTTGTGTTCACCTTGAACCGCTTTTATGTTGATGGTATTGGAAGCTCCTCTTAAGCCATTGATGACAAGAGGAGTAGCCAAAACCTCCAGTCTGGTAACTTTATTGTCTTGGCCAACACCGTTCCTAGCCACACAAGTGTAATTGCCTCCATCAAATTGCTGAACCTTTTGAACAATCAGTGTTCCATCTTTAAGGACCTTGTATTTGCCTAAGTCTGGGGAAATTATGCTATTTTTGGGAGACATCCAAGTTATGACTGGTATTGGTTTACCTTCGGCATTGCAATGCAGTGTTACAGTCTCACTGGAGAGAACTCTCACAACATTTTGATCTTTATCCTGGATTTGGGGTTGGGATGTTCCACCTTTCACTCTTACTCTCACCTTCATTTCATCTTTGCCGAGTTGGTTCTGTGCATAGCAGGTGTAATCACCTTCTTCTGGCAAGCCCACATCGTTAAAGTAAAGTGTCCCATTATCAAACACCACATACCTACAAGTAATTTCAGAAAAGAAGGTTGATTGTTAGAATTTGACTGGATTTATCAGTTGAGAATTAGCTAAATACATCAAATTAAATAAGCATTGTAGTTAAAAGTTAGTTAACATTTGAATGTATAAACAATAATGGCTCATACCTGCGACTGCGTCCCATGCTGACTGCTGCTTTCTGCTTGACATGGTTGACCATGGTGCCATCGGGTAGTGCCCAGCTAATCTCAGGGCTGGGGAGGCCAGATGCCACACAGTCCACCTTCAGATCTTGGCCTTGCACCACCTCCTGACTGGATTTCTGCAGCTTCTGCTCAATCTTGGCTGGTTTGGTCAGGACGTTGACCCTCAGCTGAACATAGTCATCACCCATCTTGTTACGGGCTACACACAGGTAGTCACCTCTGTCCTTGTCAGTCACAGAATTAATACTTATGCTGCCATTAAGGAACACCTTGATCCTAGGGTCAAAACTGCACAAAATGTGAAACAGTACAATTGAAACCACCTTGAATGTATTTGGGAGATTTAGAGTTACTATTATCAATTATATTTGCTCACCTGAACTGATTATCCACTAGCTTTTTAGAGGGTGTCCTCCAGATGATCCGGGGCTCTGGCTCACCTGTTGCCACACAATTAAGAAGCAGCTTACTGCCATAGATCACGTCGGTTCTGTGGTGAGATGAAGATGTAATCATGGCTTTAGCAGACAACGGTTTACTTCTGACACTTAACATTACCGTTCTGCTGCTTGATGCTACTGTATTACTTGCTATGCACACATATCTCCCAGAATTTTGGGGGGCTAGTCTCTGTATGTGCAACGTTCCATTAGTAAAGACAATTAGGTTCCTTCCGCTGATTAGTTGGGAAGCCGTGAGCTGAGTCCCATCAGGTGTGATCCAGCGAATGACTGGCTGAGAGACTCTTGTGGCAGTGCAGTTAATGTAAGCCGAGCTGCCCTCTGGAAGGATCACATTTTCATCTTGCCTCTGCTGAATCAAAGGGGGCATTGCTGAAACATGAAGACGAACCAACACAGTTTCAGCTCCAGCTGTGCTGCTGCCAGTGCACCTGTAAATCCCACTGTCAGTAAAACTGACGCGGCTGATGTGAAGGATTCCTTTGTTATCTACAGCTATCCGCTGCGGAGAAGGCACAGAAGCTGAGGTTGGAGTCATCTGGACAGAATTAGGGAGGACCCATGTAACTTGAGGTACAGGAACCCCTTTAATTTTGCATTCCAGTTCAACCTTACTGCCTTCGTACACATGGATGTCTCTTTGTTGAGGTTGAAGGATGCGTGGAGGATGAGGCAAGACAACAAGGTTAGCCATCATCTTGTCAGTACCATACTGGTTCTGAACTGTGCACAGGTACTGGCCGCCATCGGTTAGTTGTGAGTTTCTGATCATCAAAGTTCCATTTTGGTCGACCTCAAACCTCTGGACTTTCATGTTCCTGGCAATGCTCGCTCCTATACAAACAGAAGCAAAAAAACAACCATCTTAGAAAGGAAACATTTACATTCTTCTCTGTAAAACAGCTCAAACTGAGCTTAGATTGGACAGAGAGCATCTGTAAACACAATCTTTTTAAGTCATGCCACATATTCTCAGATGGATTCAAGTTTGAGCTTTGACTAGGCCATTCTAACAGACAAATCTCATTTGATCCATTGTATCTCTGTCAGTATGTTTGGTTATTGTCCTGCTGGAAGGTATCCCTCCACCCCAGTCTAAAGTCTTGGGCAGGCTCCAACAGTTTTTTTCCCCCCGAGGATTGTCTTGGATTTAGCTTTATTCATCTTTCCATCAACTCTGACCATCTTCCCTGTTACTGCAAAGAAAAAGCATTCCCACAGCATAATGCTGCCACTACCTTGTTTAACTATAAGAATGGTGTCTAATGGGAGACGTACCGTGTAAGTTTTTCTCCAAATATTTTGCATGTGGGGTAAAAAAAAAAATACACTTTATTTTTCATTTTACCAGAGCACATATTTCAACATTAATTAGTATCAAAACTGATCCTGGAACAAATGTAAAGCAAGTGTATTAGACCATCATCATGAGGCAAGAAATAAAAATGACTTAGCTGCACACAGGGGAATAGTCAAATAAAAATAGAGCAACCTTTTCTCAGAGGGAAATCTGAATAAAATACAATAATTAGGATAATGTATTGCATAATAAATAATTCCCATTTAATTATCTGGCAGCCATTCAGTCATTTTGAGAACCTTCAACTTGTTAGGGTAATCTTGGACATGAGCCTATCTCTGCAACTTTTACTGAGACATGGTACATCATCAACCAGTGTTCAAACAATCATTGTGCTCTATAGGTCCTGAAATATAACAGAAGCTTTGTTATTCTATATGTTTACTGAAACATGTTAAAATTACATTTATGTAATGTATATACGTGAAAAGAGTAGACTATGGTGACCAGATATCTGAAATCAAATCTGGGGACATTTCTTGCTCGTGGATAAAAATCAATACATCTCATCAAGATGAAATTAGGAAACAGGGACAGTAATGGCTTCATTTATTTTTACATATTTATTAATATTTAAACAACACAAATCAAGTGTAAAAGCAGGAATGTGCCTCTCCACACTTTTAGCATATCCTAAGATTAATAAAATGGATAAATTGATTGTGTTATTAATAGAAAACTGGAACCGTGTCTCTGGGATGGGGCAAAGTGGTGGGAAATCGGGGACGTCTGGTAACCCTAGAGTAGACTCTTACATTTTAAACAAGGGTCTGCCTATTCAAATTGGAGGTAGGGTTTAGAAAGCTGCAGCTGTTTAATATGAGCCACAGTGTTTAATGTGATTAAGAGTAAGTGGACAACTGATCGTTATTTCCTTTCTAATTAAAGCTAGGGTCAGCGATTTTCCCGGGAATTTCCCCAAGTCCCTTTTTAAATAATTGCACATGCGCAAGACTGGCTTACCTTGCTCGTCCGCTCTTCAGGGTGATTACGTCTTAAAAATCTCCCAAATCCACTCTGAACTTATTAATTTCTACTGAGGCCTTCTTCTCATAAACATGAATGTGGTTCGCTCTATGCAACTCTAAGCCATGTTTAAAGTCTACGGTGAGAGCAGTGGAGCTACAGTGAATGGTTAACTGCTAAGCTAACTGCTAACCCAGCCGGTAACCTAAACAGATACATAAACACTAGAAGTGAGCATGCGCAGCCAGCAAGCGGAAACTATGAAGGAACGAGCATGGACACTGGTGTTACGTGAGCGCCTCAGAATGACATGTGGGACAACCAATAGATGTGGCAATACCCCAATAACTTGGGGGACAAGGAGGAATGAAAGCAGGAACAAAACTCGAGGGGCATGGGTTGGTTAGTTTTTTTCAGGTCTGCAGCTCCCAGAGAAAATATTTTTTTAACCTCCTTTTTGTGAATACATAATGTATTTACTACTTTCGAGATGAAAGGACTATTATACCCAATATTACAAAAAAGTGTTTTTGAACAGGATTACCAACTATTCCTTTAAGGAGGAGAAAGGTCTGGAGATGATTCCAGGAGTAATGCTTGCATTTGGAAGATTTTATGGTTAACCTACAACATTTGGTCCAATGAGCTCTGTTCAAGTAAAGAAAAATGCCACCCTTCAGGTTTCTAAAAAACATTAAAAATGACTGTGAAATCGCAAGAGCATTAGGAGAATTTAGCAATATGTACAGTTTGGTACATTCTTATTAAAATTAAATTGACTGGTGAACTCTGGCACAGACCTCCACAGAAGACACCATTGGAGGATGATTGCAGGATCAGCTCTCTGATGCAGGAAAAGTAATTTACAATATCGAGAACATCGCATTGAAACTGCATATCAAACTCTATGAAATGACTTGTGTATTTATTTATTTTTTATATATATATAATACGTTATGTTCAAATCGATGAATTAAACAGCATCTACATACATTCATTTCAAACCCTTTGAGTCAACGTACAGAGGACACATCATTGAAACTATCCAAACATTCATGGATCTAACTCTAACATAGGGGCACACATTGAACATCCCAGTCACTCACAAGGTGACTGTAGAATAAATGATTCCTTAAATATGGCCATCTTTGGACAAGCTAGCCATTAAGGTGACAGACCACCCACTACCACTTCTTCCAGACTACACGTCAACCTACAAGCCCCAAACGATCTGCTCTTGACATCCAGGCGCCATTCATCTTCTGTGTCCCGTGTCCCGATGAGCCAGAACCATTTCTGTTTTTAATATTGAAAGGGCTCATTGTAAAACAGAAGTTTTAAAACTGAATCCTTTTACATGGTTTAGCATTCAGGCTCAGGGTCACAGGAGGAACAGTACGCCTGTTCAAAGGAGGATAATTAAGGATGAAGACTCAGGAGGGGATTGGTGGTGAGGGGGCACAAACTATGATCGAGACAAGAGATATTATCTTCTTATAGCTTTGAGTCTGTCATAGGTTTAAAACCATACCCGCAGACTTGGTCTCAGCTGAACTCTGTTTTATCCATTAAGCACACTAAAGATGTCCTTGTTACTTTTAGAAGTGCTCTGTAAGGAATAAAATGTCTTAGAAGTTAGCACTAAATATTATCTGATTTTGGAGAGACTTTCAGATTAGGTTTCCGTCTGTCAGTCCGCCAATTCCCACTAAGCAGTCAAAGAAGTGGTTCTTCTACACTGCTGTGAAAGACATTTATGCTGCTTCGTGGTTTTTTTCTTCTTTTCTTTTCTTTTTTTGTCACATGTAACGATTTCAGATCTTTAAATTAATCTTAATATCAGACAGAATGGCCACTGTCCTGTCAGAAACAAACTTCTTGGATATATCACGATTCATAGACCTGAATCTGCCAGGAGAATAAATAATTGTTTTGTAATTGTTAATATATTTTGAATGCATTAGAGCAGTGGTACCCATGACCCATTGACAGCTGGAGATAGGCACCAGCCCCCCTCGCGACCCCACAAGGGATAGACGTGTTAGAAAATGGATGGATGGATAGAGCAGTCGTTCCCGAACCAGGTCCTCAGGAGCTTCTGTCCTGCATGTTTTAAACGTCTCTCTATTCCAGCTCACCTGATTCAAATGACTGCATGACCTCCTTAATCATCCGTTCATGTAAGTCAGGTATGAGGCCGCAAGGAGACACCTGAAACATGCAGGACAGGGGGCCCTCACGACAAGGGTTGGGAATCAGTAAATTAGACCGCAACTTTAGTTATTTCCAACTGCACCCAATTCTGGATTTTAAATTAATTGAAGTTTTTAATTGGTTAAGTAATTTGACCCTGGTTTAAGTGGATCACTTAAAGTCCAATGTTAATCAAACATTCATGCCAATGATAAATGTATGTAAACTATTTGACCTGTAATGTACATGATTTGAACTGAAAACAAGATAAGCTATCATAATGGATGGTATTATTTAAAAATTATATAATCTCCACAGCAAATGCTGCACTGTAGGTTGAAACCAGAACCTGAAGTTGTGTTAGATTTTATCGATGCATAAGCAGATAATACTCAATCAACTTCTAACACATCCAAATGCTGTTTGCTTATGAGTCTTTGGTGTCACATTTGAACAAACAGCAATGAACATATCTGCAGTGGGTAAACTGGTGTGCTTTATTGGCTATTTAGCCCAATTGAAACCTCAAAGAGAACCCCCTGACCCAACATCCGTGTGCTCTGAAGAGCCGGAATGTCTTGTCTATGAATGCATTAATGCATATAGGAAAGCACATAGGATGTGTTTGGTGATTATTACATTTTCCCTCATTGAAGGTTTTCCATAACGTGGTGACTGACTTAATTCAGTTAGAATTACCTAAATTCATTCTGTTTGCTAAATGCGAGACAGAGGCTGCATCCGGAAACGTCTTTTGTGTAAGGACATTTTAGCCAAAGCAGAAGTGCGTCAGCAGTCGCCATGATAAGTGCTGTCTAAATAGCGCAGAAGAAGAAGGAGATATGAAAAGGAGCCTGTTTGCTTCCCCTCACTGCTCCTTTAGCATGGGAAGCTCAGACTGTCCCTTACCGGCACTAAGGAGCTGTAAGGAATCCCACAATCCTTTGCATCACATGACTTAGAAACATGAACGCAAATGTCTAGAAATAAGGTAGCGCACACTTTGTAGTTCTTTTTCAAAAGACTGTAGGCTGGATTTTACTAGAATTGTCCACATGCGTTTCTGTTGCGTAATGACATATGAGTTAAAGGCTGTCTGAAATTGGTAGATAGAGTTCTTACTGCTGACCCCATTAAAGGTCAAGATTAAGGAGCAGGAGCTAGGAGCTATAATTGGACATTTTTTAATTGAGCCAAACCTTGAGACACTTTAAGAAACAAAGGTTTACATACACTAACATTACTATGTCTTTAAACAATTTGGGAAAGCCCATACTGTGATCCTGGCTTTATAAGCTTCTTGTAGGTCAATTCACATCATGTGATTTAAATGGGAGGACATATGTGAAAGTATGTGAAGGCAAGACCTAAACAACCTGCTCTCTTGTGTGACATCATGGCACAAATCTAAATAAAGACAATTGTGGACCTCTGCAAGTCTGGTTCTTTCTTGGTTTGATTTTCCAGAGCCACATTCAACTGTTCAACAATTTTAACAAAGTGACAGCAGCATGTGAATTTTGAAGTTTTTAGGTCATTCAAGAAGGATACAGATTTGATTTCCCACAGAGGAATTTGTTTGAGAGGGAAATGTGTGATTCAATGCCAGAACCAGAGCAAAATACCTTGTAAAGATGCTGCTGTAGCTAGTAAGAGAGAGTCATTATCCACAGAGAAACAAGTCCTGTACCAAAATGGACTGAAAAGCTGCTCAGATAGGAAGAAGCCGTCACTCAAAAGCAACATAAAGAGACAGGTGGCAGTTTGCAAGTGCTCTAGAGGACAACAACCTTAGTTATTGGAAGCATGTCCTGTGGTCTTATCAAACTAAAATGTGACTGTTTGATCTTAATGGTCATTGTTATATTTGGAGAAAAAAGGGGTGAAGCTTGCAGGCCTGAGAACACTATCCCAACTAGTAAATATAGGGATGGCAACATCATGATGTGGCAGGGATGGTCTACTTTATAAGGTAAAATGCATAACGAAGAAAGAACATTATGTGACCATCGTCCAAATGGACAATACCCCTTTAAATGTTACCAAATGGGTTACGAAGTGGTCTAAAAACAACAAAGTCAATGTTTTGGAGTGTTCAGAGTCCTGATCTCAGTCCCACAAAAGATCAGTGAACTGAGCTGAAAAAGCATGTAACCCTGTTCCATTAGTTCTGTCAGAAGGAATGAGTCAAACCTTCAATCAACAATTGTGAAAAGTTTTTGGAAGGAAACCAATTCTGAGGAAAGGGATGAAAACATCTGAATTTGAACAAAGTGATATAAATTAATCATATCAATATTATATTTAACAAATAGAAATTATTTTGGTAATTCTAACTGACTTAAACAAAGGATATTTTCTCTGTTGACAATGAGAAAAAAACATGGATTTATGATGTTGTTTTCTTTTTCTTTTTTGTACTGCACCTGCAGTACAGATGTACCAAATCGTAATTTTTTTCTGTAACAACTTGCAGGAAAAAGTATATCTGCATAGAAAACTGAGATCTTTGATTGAGTCTTACATACCATTAGAAACCTTTGTCCAAGACAGGAAAGGCGTTGGTTGACCTTCAGTCTCACATGGAAGCTTAGCATCTGTTTCTGCTTTCACAGTGATCGTCTGGGAATGGGCCGTTGTTATCCTTGGCTTTGCTCTTTGAACAGATCCACGCTCTGATAGCTGGAGCTGTGCGGATACATCCAGAGAAACTGTTGACAGAGTCTGTAGGGATGGCTTAGATGGCACCACGGTAGGTGTTGGGATAAAGGTGGACACCTGAGAGGTTGGAGTTGTGTTAGCTGGTTGTTGATTGGGTGGAAAGATTGTAGGATGAACGTTTAATGATCTGCTTGGCTCTGAGGTGGTAGTAATGAGGTTCAATTGTTGCTCCTGGCTTGTACTGACTGTGATTGTGGCATGTTGTGACGGGGAGGTCGGTAAATACTTTATTTGATGTCCTGGGGGAGTGGTTCCGGGTTTTGAGACACTAGGGGTCTCTGTGGAAAGTGTAACATGATAAGGCAACGATGAGGTAACTGAGGCAAGCGTTGTTTTTGAATTGCTCTTAAGTGGAGCATCCGACCGAGCACTCAGAGCTTCCGTCTGATTTTCTTCAAGTTTCAAATCCATGTTTATTATCTCATTTTGACCAGAGCTTTGGTTCATATCCTCTGATCCTGTGGGTGTCTGTGCAGTGACCTCCAGAAGCATGCCTTGTGATGAGGATAATCCAGGGGAAGTTTCACCAGAGACTTTGATGGATGAAGCAGTTGAGGTAAAATAGGAAGGCTTTAGTGAAGAATCCAATCCTGTCTCCTTCCAATGAATCTTTCCCACCTCCTCAGTGATAGTCTGATGGGCGGCTTGCTGTTTCTTAATGTCTGTTGGCAATTTTGTCACCAAACCCTGTGAGGAATTATTAGAATTAGAATTCAGCAGTGGTGCTGGCTCGGTTGTAAAAACTGTCTCTAAATGTTCGCCAGATGGACGAGGACTGTCTTCAATCCTCTGCCGAGGGACTGATGTGGGAATCTCTGAAACCCCTGTAGGAAATGCACTTTCTGAAATTCCCACCATGCTGTGCGGAGTGGTGTTTCCATGAGTCAAGCCCGGAGTAACTTTTGGAAATGGTGCAGCTGAAGTGCTTTGCCATGATGGTTTTGGCATGAGTGGATGGCTGTCATTTGTTTCAAAATAAGAGGCTGGTATTGAAGAAGGCTCTTTAAGTGCCTCATGGTTCTGCCTGAAGACTGTGCTTTCTTTATGACTCAGTCTGTCTGATGACGCTACTTGGCTCTCTGTGAATGGAACAGTGGTACTTAAATGGACTGTAACTACTGATCCTTCTTTCTTTAACTCTTTAGAGGCGGAGGTCTTAGGCGTAGGTAGGGGAGTATTTGAAGGTGTGGTGGTGATAAAGTTGCTGGGCGTATTGAGCCTTTGTTTCTTTTTGTTTGGCCTTCTCCTCCTGCCACCGTTCCTTCTTTTAGATTTGACTTGCCTGAAGCGTGAATTTGGCTGTCGCGTAGTATCCACATTTTTTTTAGCCTGGATCGTGAAAGCAGTTATTGGAGAGCCCGTTGTGACAACAACTTGAGAATGCGGATCATTGACCGTTGTGTCCTTTTGATGAGGTTGAAACTGTGACAGAGTTAAGGTTTCACTCAAGTAGTTTCCGCTTCCTTCTTGATTTGCTGCAGAGTGATTTGGATTGACTGAGGGAGTAATTTGACTTTCCACCAAGGAGAGATCTCTGTGATTTATGGTGCTAGTGACATCATTGGGGTTGTCCCTACGCTCACTGCTTTGCGGCCCCTCGGATGGATCAGCTGCTTGAACCTTATCAGCAGGGCTCTCTGCGCTTTGGTTCTCTGGAAAAGAAATTGTGCTGCTGCTCACAGTGTGCGCATTGGGTTGCCTGACAGTGATAGCGTGTGGTGGAACAGATGTGGTCTGGGGGAGGAAACCCCCACTGTTTGAACCTGTGATTAGGTTCAACTCTCTGTCATGGGTTGTGTGCTGTTCTGTGTGTGCTCTTTCTGTTGGAAGGGGTTCTCTAGTAACATGTCTGCTGTTAGGAGTTACATCTAGTGTGCTGTATGCAGTGTGGCTTTCATATGTAAAATGAATATCTTGACTATGAGTACTGGATTTCTTGATTTGCAGTTCTGTAGGCTCTCCAGGACTGTGAGTCATGGAGTAATACTGATCCTCTCTTTCATGTACAGTAACGCCATCTGATGATCCATTACGAGTTTCCCATGACTTTGTCATCAGCGCTGTTGCTTCCACCTTTATTGGAAAGGAAACCGGAAGAGGGGTCACAGTATTCCTGTCCCTAATCTTAGCCAAAATGTGTGCCCATTTCTCTGGGTCAATTTTCCCTTTGGACAGGTTCATCCTCCTTTTATTCTCAACTAAGCTTTTCTGGTTTCCAGTGTGAGAACCCGTTGGTTTCCGGAGCACAGGTGATCTCTGCCAGGTGCTTCTGGATGGATGAATACCTCTTCGTCCTGGGGTTATATTCCCTGGGATTTTTCGCCTAACACCACTGACGCGGTGGCGGATTGTGGACCCACCATTGTCACCTGATGCTTCTTCCATATTCTCTGTGGGGACCTTGATCTGAGTGTTAACTCCTGATGCTGACTGAGGCCTTGCTGGAAACTTGCGTAAAGGTCTAATAAGGGCTTTGCTCCTAACTATACTAACTTTTTTAACTAGTGTGTCTACACCATATTGATTCATAGCCACACATTTGTAATAACCACTGTCTGACACCTGAGTATGTGGGATATGAAGAGTACCATTAAAATGCACCAATGTTTGGGAGGAATTTGCTTGGAAATTAACTATTCTGCTGCTTGGTAGAATCCAGTTTATTTCAGCATCAGGGGAGCCAGAAGCTGTACAATCCAGAGAAATTGGGTTTCCTGCAAATTCCTCCATTGATGTAATTGTTGTGTCCTCCCCCGGGGAAGGACTGGAGGATTCCTGGACAGTTAGGTAGAAAGAGAGCACAGCATGGTCTCCATAAACTTTGGCAATGCAGTAGTAAACTCCTGTGTCTCTGTGAGTGACGGCTTTAATTTTCAATCTTCCATCTCTGGAAAAAGAAACTCTCTTTTCAGGACTGCTATATGAGTTATTCAGTTTGGAGTTGTCAGGCAGCACCCATTGGACTACTGGCCGGTCAGAACTGTGCACGTTACACAGCATTTCACTTGGACTTCCAACGATGGCACTCAGAACTTTACGCGTCCTGTTTCCTGACTCTATCATGACCCAGGTCCTCCTGAGTCTTTGCTGCAGCTCAGTGTCCACTGTCTCTGAGAGGTTCGTCTTCAGAGTTAATTGTACCATTCTGGTAGACGACCGAGGTCGGTTCAGTTGTAGTTCTACAGATGTCTGCATCAGCCATGCGGGCTGGGCCAACATTTTGACTTGAAGACCTGTGTAGTACTGGGCATCTTGCACAGAGTCCTGTTGATAAACATATGCTGGGTAAGGATCTTTGCTCAGAGTGACTTCCCGTTTTAAGTGGGCTGGAGAATTGCTGTAGTACGCAATCAGCCTCCACAGCTGCTCGTATTTTTCTCGGTCCACAGCACACCGAATGTCCACTGAGAATGTGATGTTTGCAGCCAGCTGAAGCTGGTCATCCTGCTCCCAGCTGATATTGGAAAGTTCTTTAAGCTTGTCAACACTGCATTCAAGATCTAACTCATTCCCATGCCCGTTGGAGAGGCCTAGAGATATGTTACCAATTGGGTCCTTAAAGTCCTCAGAGGTCATTGTCGCACTCTCGGAATCTTCTTGCGATGTAGTTCTGTGAAGGAAGCTGATGACAGGGCTGGAGCAAGCCAGAGGATGAGCAGCATGAAGGTCACTGTTCTTCACATGTCTGGGAGATGAGCACATTGGACACAGCTGGCCACCTGGAAGGGCTCGGTCCTTTTTACATTTCAGAACACCTGGTGCAACAACAAAGAATAACAGTGGCATAAGATAAGAACAATACAACAACTATTAACAACAATAATATTATTGAAAATCTAACCTGGGGAAGCTTTTTCCCAGTCATGGAACCAGCTCATGCTGCAGTCACAGGTCCAGGGGTTCTCATGGAGGTACAGGTTCTCAAGCTGTGGCATGGTCTGCACCAGCTGGGAGGGTAGTGATGTGAGTCCATTGTCCGATAGGTAGAGGTGTCGCAGGGTAGAGATGTGGAACTGCCCCATCAGAGTGAAGGTGCTGAAGGTGGCAGGATGCAGTTGTTGAAGCTGGTTTCCCTCCAGCTGCAGAAAGCGTAAGGCGGTGAGTCCCTGGAAGGCGTCTGGATGGATGAGCTCTATCTGGTTGTGATCCAGATGCAACCTGGACAAGGACCACAGCCCCTGGAGCGAGTGCCTGCTGATTTCCTTAAGCTTGTTGTAGCTGATCTTCAGCATCTAAACCAACAAGCATCACAGAAAAGGTTCAAAAAATTAACAGGAACGTTATCAAGACAGTTCCACATGAATTCAAACAAGATCCCAAAAGGAATGGGCGATCACCAGACGAAGAGTGTCTCCAAACATGTTTCAGAGATCATTTCTTCAATATAAGCCAAACGTAAAGAAATAGTAATAAATAGGACATACAGTTATTATAAGTGCTCAACACATCAATGTTTTCCTCTGTTTAAATATATCTTTTGGGGTAGTTGAAATAAAAATTCACACCAGATGTCAATAACAACCAAATTGATCTGAAGATACAAAGAAACAAAAAGCAGTTTAAGTCCACAAATTAAGTTATAGGTAAAACAAAAAAATTGAATAATAAAAAGTATATGTATGAATTAATTGATGTTCAAAAGACAGAGTATATATAAAAGATCTCTCTGGGAAAAGATAATTTAAATCTCAATGAGGTTTTTCTGGATAAATAAAGGTTTATACATAAAGCACCCCTGCTGATATGTGCAAATAAATATCAGCTAGTTTAATATTAACTGATGGCCTATTTGTACAAGCAAAGAGACCTTCACAAAAAAAAAAAAAAAACGTCTTACTGATGCAAAATATTCTACTGGCAATGGTTTCAGCTGTATTTGTATGGTTCTGAACGTTTCAGGGAGTGCTGCTAGAGCGATAATCCAGAAGTGGAAAGAAACGAATTCCACCATAAACCAGACGCAGCCAAGGAGCTCTTCCTAAGATTTCTGACGGAGAAGTCAAAAGAATAACTGTCCAAGAGCCAAGGAGCACTCACAGAGCGCTTCGGGAAAAACGCTGATGCAGGTTTTTACAACAAAAACAGTAAATATTGCCTCTATGAACATTCACTGCACCACTCTCCACTGCTGAAGAAAAAAAACAGTTGGAAGTTTGTTTAAAGATTCAAGATTTTGACGAGCCAGTAGAACACGATAGTCTGAAGAGAGGTGGCCCTACTTGAACTCTCTACATGTCATTGAACACATCGTATTTAAAGGAGGAAAAGTTCTGCACATCATCCCAAAATATTATGGTATAAGTGAAAATTGAAAGGGCCGACCTTATGCAGTGAGGTTTCCTATAGCATCACATGCTGCAGGACTTTGTATAACTGAAGAAAAGACATATGGAGAAAGGCTCTGGTAAGAATCTGAAGATTAACCAAGTATTGATTTCCAAGTAAGGCAGTAGTCCCAAGCACACTGCCAAGGAAACTCTGGACTGGTTTCAGGGGAAGATAGTAAAACTGCTAGAACGATCCATTCAATCATCTAACTTGGAGCCAAGAATCTGCAGAAAGAACTGGAAAGGAAACCCAGAACCTTCAAATTTAGTGGAAGAGTTGGTCCAAATAACACCTGAGCAACGCATGTGACTAGTTTTTCCATACAGGAGAAGGTGTCCTTACCCAGAAAGGCGTTACATTTAATTAGTCATATTACTTTTCTCAACATTAATTAATTTGTGGACTAACTTATTTTGTGTTTAACACTTATTTTACCTGTTAAGACTCTAGGAATTTAAAATAGACCTATTGATTGTTATCACTAACTTTCTTTCTGTAAACACTGTTTTTCTGACAAAGTTTGCATTTAAATGTACGTTGTCATTATTTATTTTTTTGACGACAGTAAATAAGCTTTAGGGTTTCAGTGCAATTAGGAAAGGGGAAAAACTAAAAAAGTGACAGGTGAGCTGGGTAGAAAATTAATTCTTCAAAGTCGTATGAAAGAAAAATACTGAGTGTAGTGTAGAAATCTCCAGCAGCTCCTGTGGAAAGTTGTAATTCTTGAGTTGCTGCAGAAAGTCCAGTCTCTGCTGGGCGTACTTCGACCCTTGTCTATGTGTGAAGTCCAGCTCAGGTCCCAAGATATTATTCCTAGGTACTGGAAGTGATCCACAATAGACACGGTGTTGTTGATGAGCAGGAGCGGCATGTTTGTGTTCTTTGGAAGTCCGCTGTCATCTCTTTCTTGAGCGGGTTGAGAAGGCTTAATTCCACAAAGCGGTTCCTGGTGGGTGTCCCTGGGGGGGTCGAGGTGGTGTAGGATGACGTGTTGCCCCAGGCGGACTGCATGATCTGCCGACCATTTGCCCAGCAAATTGCAAGAGCCTGTAATCTCCTTCAGAAGCTTCAACGGCAGTCGCTCAAAGGTTTTCATGACAACATGAAATTTTATGACATCAGTGCGTGAGGTCTGTGTTCATCTACTCCTTTGGATTCAGTTTTGCATCGGCTTTATTTAGAGTATCAGAGTAATGAGGGTCAAATACAAATATAGGCTACCCTTTGTCAACTTTTTCTTTGTCAGCGTATCATTTTAGTCTTTTTCATCAGGTTTTCCAAAAAGTGACTAAAGTTAGGGTTTGTGACCAAATGTTGGAAAGAGCTATGAACACTGCTGAAACATACATGGCAGTCATAAATTGAGTGAATTGAATTTTACGCAACAAATCTTCAAATGGTGGGGCTACAGACAGGGGCGGTTCTAGACCAAATTTACCAGGGGGGCCATGGTGGGTCCAGTGTTTTTTTCACAGGGGCACAGAACAAAAAAAATTAAAAACAATAAAATGACAATATTTAACTGTGTAATAATATTAAGTGAGCCACTTGTGGCTCTGGAACTGCAGGTTTCAGACCCCTGATCTAGCAGTTGAAAACTTTGCCCCCAGCTCAATACGGCTAAAGCTAAACTAAAACATCTTAAATTTTAAATTCTTTTTAGAGTAAAGCTGTATAGGTAAAAAATACTATTGGTCAAAGTGACCAATCAGTTATGGTTTCTTTGCCATTGCAAATAATTATGAGAAGTTTATTCAACATCATGCTTTTAGTACATGGGCCATTACAGGGGCCAGGGCCATTTCTACAGGGGCATGGGCCCCTGTTGGCCCCCGTCTAGAACCGCCCCTGGCTACAGATCATTGTGCTTTCGGTGGGAGTACCTGAAGTGACGCCAGGTCCCTGAAAGCTCCATCGGGCAGAGAGTGAATGTTGTTCCCGTGGACCATGAGCAGCTCCAGCTTCCTCAGGCCAGACAGCGACTTGTCTCCTATCTTTTCAATGCTGTTGAACCTGGAACGACACAACCAGTGTGGACTGCTGTTAATCGCACGGGAAGCAACCTCCAACTGTAACACCCCCTTGCTACATCCTGGCAGGGATGTGGTAAGAGGGTGTGGGAGAAAACCCTCACCCCAAGTTTATGCGCTTCACATGCCGGGGTACAGCAGCTGGGATGGTCAGGAGTGAGCGGAACGTGCAGTGGAGCTCGCTGGGCTGAGGGCAGGAGCAGTGTCGGGGGCAGGGTACCGAAACCACAGGGGGCAGGAGCACCAGGAGTGTCTGGAGGACCAACAGTGTGGAGTGCTCCATTTTCATCCACTGAGACAGGCGCAGCAGCTGCTTGGAGTTCCTGACTGCAACAACAACCAAAAATGTTGGAAAGTCTGACCCAATGTTACCAAATGCCTGTTTCTATTGATTTTTTTTTCTTTTTTTTTGACTGAATTCACATTTTATTTAGATTTTATCTTGCAATGAAAGTGAAGACAGCAACACAGCACGAATGACTTCAGTCACAATCACAGACCTGCTAATAGTTGCACAAGCCTGATCATTGCCACAATATGTAGAGGCTCTTACCTTAAAGCACTGAAAGCCTCTCTGTCTGCAGCTCCAAGTGTCCCATTTTGTCATGTGCATAGACAAAACTCCAGCTCACAGTTTGAACAGAGAAAAACTGGAGTCGCAGACTGGAGCTGGAAAACTCTTAGAGAGAGAGAGAGAGAGAAAGGTAGTGTTAGTTCCAAGCGGCAGTGTGCTCTCCTCACTCCCACTTTGGAGCAAGTGAAGTAGCAGCTGCAGAGCAATTGCTGGAGATGCAGCGGGAGGAGCAAGGAAAGTTTGAAGGAGGGCAACACATATGTTCCAACAGCCAAACATTCCGCGATGCTGCCGAGCGCAGGAATGCTGCTGAAGTGTTGCTTGGATAAGTTTGATCCAAATGACAAAGACTGACTTCAGCAGCTGAGTGCAGACTGGCTGACAGGAAGGATACTCGGATGTTCCTCTGATAGCTCAAGGAAAAAAAGTTAAGGTTCTGTCTTGATTCATATCTGTTTTCTGTGCTGAACTATGGGGCCTAAAGTTCTGGATTAAGCTCTAACATACTTAACTGCATGATCCAGATGTTGGAGAAAAACTGTCATCGCCACAAAGCAACGTCTGTCAGATTTTTTCCATAACTCTCAATTTATTTAAAGAGATATTAAAAGATTTTAAAAATTAGGTTCTGGTAAAAGCATATGGATAATGCCATGCGTATAAAATACAGCTCTGTTGGAGTCTTAGTTCCCTTTGTATCTGTATTTGGATTTTTGGAGTTCCTGGTTGTAATACCTTAATCTGATCATATGAAACTTTATTGGCTTTTATTGCTAATGATAGCACCAAAAGACATGACAAGGCCTATTCGTTTCAGGTGTGAGGTCATCCCAGGTCCACGCTGATTTTTCTGACGCCAATTAACTGATCCAGGTCAGATGGTCCTTGGGGCTAAAACTGGCTTTAATCGATTTCTACCACCATAAAAAAATAACCCCCCTCCAAAATATCATATGCCGTTTTATGGAACCCTAAATCCATCGCCACATTATCATCAGCATTACAAGGTTATCTTCACAGAAGCTAACAAATTATTTCCACAAGATGTGGAAGTTGGAGATGGTCCACCACCAAAGACCTTCCCATGTGAAACATCTGCTGAGAATAGAACATTTTGAGCATCTTCAGTGTGTGTGTCAAACTATGATGTCTATGTTGGGTTGAAAGCAGTTTCATTAAATTATATTTTACTGATTATTACTGTGTCTAATAATGACATCTTGAACCCACAATGTTTCATGTCAAAGTAAAATGTGATTCCAGAAGTCCAGTCCATTTACCTTTGCGTGATTTAAGTGTAAAATATTATTTTACACTTAATTCTGGAAATGAAGGCGCGCTCTCTAATCTTGACACCCTGCTGTATTTCAGTTTCAAACTTTTATTTTGAAACAACAAAGGAAGCAGTTTGTAGGTCGTCCTTCCTGTGCTGACAGATAACTTGTAAAGACGTAATGGTGCTGGTTGAGGAAGGAAGCATTTTCATATTTTTTGGTATTAGAGCAACATTAGAATTAGGTAATATACTGGGACCATCACCAGCTGGATGACCAGCTGGTGATGATGACTGCAGATGACTGCGACGTCTGACCAGGTGATGCAAGCAGAAGCGGACTTGACCATATGATGCAGGCAGGGACAGGAAGTGACCAGAAGCTGCTCGATGAGTCTCCAGTGAAGCTGAGCGAGACACAGAAACCCAGGAACCACTTAAAAACAGGTGATGCACACAAGCACTGGAAATCCAGCTAGAGAGGGCAGGGCAAGAACAGGTCCAAAGTGTCAGCAGGTTGAGCGACGAGGCACCAGGGACCAGGCCCGTATTAAGACAATGTGGTGCCCCTGGGCACTATACCTCATAGCCCCCCCCCACCCCCCTTACCCGTGCTGTCCTCCGGTCAAAAACATCAGACATAATGTAATGTAATGTAATTTACTATTTACTAACTTACACAGCTACATGTAGGCATATGAGCAGTGAGCAATAATCAAATATCTCATTTTAAAATGTTGAAATCAAAAAAATCTTGATTTATTTATCATTTATTATTATTGTGACATCAGTGTTCACAAAACGAATAATGCATGGTCTTTCAACAATTTCAAGTAAATAATATAACAATTTATGAAAAATATATTTTTAAAGCATGTGTCATGTGGTGTCCCCCCCCATGGTTGGTGCCCCTGGGCACTGGCCCACTGGCCCTTATGGATAATCCGGCCCTGCCAGGGACAGACCAATTTCAGGCAGTGGGACAAGACGAAATGATCTGGCACGGGGTGGAAGAATGAGGCAGGTATATATAGGGAGAGTGACAGGTGAGCTGGGTTGAGACTGCTTGGTAGCAGCAGCACATGGAACTATTTGTGGTCCATGAATGAATGGAGAATGGGAAGTGTGGAACGTGGAGTGGAGAATGAACAGTCCAGAACAAAAACAAAACATGACACTAAAGAAGAATTTCAGCTGGAAATTACATCTGCCACAAAAAATTATGGCTTTGGTCATTCTTCCAGACATCAGGGCAAGAGCTAAACAAAGATGACGAACATCTCACATAATCACACAACTTCAGGCCTAACCCAGGTTTGATACTAGGTCTTGACCTGGTAAGCCGGGTCAGTTTTACCCAGTAGATCCGTTCTGGATTTATTCACACATAAACATGACCCAGTAAATTACTGGGTAAGGCTGTAAGTGTGAAGGGGGCTTTAGACAGACCACGATGAATGGACAAGTCGAATATGGACCGGGATATTCTCCACTGATTATAGATTATTTAGAACCTTTCCTTTATTCGTTCAGCTCTGGGACTGAGATCAGGACTGATGGCCACTCCGGAACATGGACTTCGCTTTCCTTAGGCCACTTGGTATCAAATAGGGTGACATACTGCGGGGCATTGTCCATGATATCTTGAGATGCTCCTTCGATATTTCTTACCAACTTTAGCCAAAGTCTGTGCACACTCTCTGGGATTGATTCTGACATTTCACACCCAAATCCATTCATCTCTGAGACACAGAACCAGTTTCCTTCCTGAACACTCAACATTCCCATCATTGTCCTGTAAGCACAATTTTCTATAAGCATATTGTTATTGTGTGAACTTCGGAGTGTGAAGTCGGTCACAAGGAAATCTATCTCTTATTATTCAAACAGAAATATTTTAGGTAATCCTGACAGAGCTAAAGTAGGTAAGGCTTAGCCTGATTAAATCCCAAACAGTGTCTTTTTTCAGTGTACATCTGGTTCACCTCTATATCTCCTGTCTGAGAGCAGTATAATTGTGATGATTTAACGGGTGTTTTTAATGGGAGGCCATGAGCAACAACAAAAATGGATTTATGGATCCAGTGAATTCAGCTGTGAGCCGCGACGTCTGAGTAAAAGGTGTAAGAAAGCACTCTCTTTGTTCCTGGAGCATGAGCGTAAACAGAGGGCAGCTGGGCGCTGGAGCAACCCTCACAGACCTCTTATTAACCCTGACTCACACATAAACAGCATGCAAAGAGGATTGTGAACAAACAAGCACAGGCACATCCAAGCAGACGCACGGAGCAACAATGGGCCACCCAGAAAAAAAAAAGAAAGAAAAAATAAAGCTGACAGGACTGCCTGAGGACACACACACCTCAGCGTGTCTCACTTTTGGAAACCCTTTTCTTTCAGAACTGAATTGGCTCTCGGCACCTCATCACGCTGTCTCAGTCTGGAAACTTTAGCTTTCAAAGTTGCTTTTGCTTGTGCTTGTCACTGTTCCAGCAACATGTTGGGCTTTAGCTATGGTCACTAAGCTTTGCTCCACTTCTCTGCTCAGCTTTTGGATTCTTAAATGAAGTGCCGCAGACAAGACACTGAAAATCAGCGCAAGATTGATGTCCAAGATGACGGAGTCACCCGCGGGTCTTGCTTAAATCCTACATCCATCAGATTTCATCAAAATGCCGCAAATCCTGCAGTTGCACCAGGGGAGAGATATCTGCCCCGTGAGAGCTGCTCAGATGAGACCAAAGCTAAACTTTTTGGCCTGCAATCAAAATGCCACGCTCGCAGGAACGCTTACCCTGCACATAGTAAACCACAGTGGTGGCTGCATCGTGCTGTGAAGATGCTTCTCTTCTGGAGGGATGGGGAATCCGGCCAGGGGAGTAATGGGTAAAACTGTTTATTTGTAGATGCTGGTGAAGATTCTCAGTCATCCAGGTCATGGTCATTCCAAAAAAGGTAAAAAACAAAGCAACTGGACTTGTTTTCCGTAGTTGAAGACGTTTCGCTTCCTCTCCCGGAAGCTTTCTCAATTCAAAAAGTCTGGAGTAATGTGGAGTAACAAGCTTTATACCATTACCAAACAAAGGCCTTGTAATGGCTTAGATAACATGCAAATTAAATCGAAACAGGTCCACCCTTAGTAATGGGCGGTCGTTAAAGCCATTAAGCCAGCAGAATGGACCGAAACTGGTCCACTTCTCTGTAACGAGGAGTCGTTAGAGTTGTTATTGGCTTGGCTTAAAGGAAATGGTATAATGGCTTAATTGGTAATGGTATAAAGCTTGTTACTCTACATTACTCCAGACTTTTTGAATTGAGAAAGCTTCCGGGAGAGGAAGCGAAACGTCTTCAACTACGGAAAACAAGTCCAGTTGCTTTGTTTTTTACCTTTTTTTGGAATTTATTTGTAGATGCGCAAAGCTGGTTGAAGCATACCCCAAAAGACCTGAAGTTCGACCCGTAGAGAAAAAAGGTACAACAGATCACAGGAGCTGATTATAAATGAAGGTCACTCTTTTCAGATTTATAGCTATAAATCAGGTTATATTATATCTGTTATCATTTTCCTTCCACTTCGCAATGATGCACTCCTCTGTGTTGTTCAGTTTGTGGGTGAGACGGAATTTTGAAAAGTTAATAGGGGAAGCACATAAGCGATGTTTAACTGGAGAGCAGGAAACCGTGAGGAACTGCTAAAGTTTCAGCTAAAGTTTCAGCTTCTTCAGCAGCTTTGTGTTTACGGCTCAGAGATTTACAGTTCAGCAGCTGTTTTCTGTTCTGCTCCATGTTTCAGCGAAGAAGCTCAGGATGGTTGACACCCACATCCCAGGGAGCAGACAGACCGAAGACGAGTAGCTGCATAACAGACGAGTCTTCCTGAGGAGCTGGTGGACACCAGGGCAAAGCTCAGAAGAGTTTAGAATCATGAATTCATCAGTTAATAATAATCATACTTCCATAGGACTTCAAATATTATGTTTGGATCTAGAGACAGCTTGGACTTTTCTTCTCGCCCTTAAGGAGGGGAGACACAGAACAGACGAGCAGAATGTTTTAACCAGGCGATCAAAATAGTTTTCCAGGTCAATGTAAGACCCGATGAAACCTTTTAAGGTCAACAATAAATGTGTCATGGCTCATCAGAATCCGGTGGCTTTGGTCTCCGTGGCTATGTTTCCATCCACATGTCAATTTTGAGTGAAAACATTTAAAATGTCGCAAAAAAAGAATAACATGAAAAATGCAAATCAGCCAAAAGTGTAATTTCATGAGAAGTTTACGCTACACTTGACTGCGATAAACAGGGAGTAGAGGTTGGAAACTAGCCTGGACCACACGTCTGAGAAAAATTAAGTGGTTTTCAGGAATGTGTTGCCATCGGGCGAGTTGTAATTGTTCTGTCATGTCAACTAGTATTGGCGATGTTACATGCTGCCCGGAGACAAAGAGAAAGAATGCAATTCTGTGTGCATTATGGGAATATCCAGGAAGAAGTCGGCAACGGAAACAGCCGATCAGTCACGTGAGGTAAATGTTTACTACGTCAGAACTTATTCGGCGAAGCTGGTTTCAACCCCATTTCACACATTAACCATTTTTTGGAAAAAAAACATAAACTGCCTCAAGCAAGCGTAAAACCTTCTTTGAGGAATTACGGAAGTTATTTCAAATTTTGCAGTTTGCATCAAGCTTTTCTAATGCAATATCCATGTGCAAAAAAAAAAAAAAAAAAATTGATCGAATCATGGCTACTGTTAACCTGACTCCGCCAGACGTATTTCGTTCCGCCTAGCTTCACTCACATACATCTGGGACATCGCCCATCGAAAGTGATTTCTCCAACCAATTTTATGGTCTGGCCAATCAGGACGCAGGGCTAGAATTTCATAGATGTGACGTAGTGGAGACGCGACCGTGACGTGAGACTGTTTTCATAGCAATGGCGGCTCGTCGAGGAAGCAAGCGTTAGCATTGATGCTGCTATTTCTTCCGTGTTGTCCAATCTACCTAATATTGTTTCATTAAAAGAACATCAGAGACCGGCTCTGAAGGCTTTTGTTGGTGGAAACCATGTTTTTGCCCTTCTCCCGACCGGATTTGGCAAGTTTTGTTTTAACTAACCGCTAACCGGAGTGGTTAGCGGTTAGCACGAACCATGTTAGGAGGCCTTTAGTCCTCGACGCGGTCGACTCCAACCTGCGGCGCTTTGCCGCCTGTCTTCCTCCCTCTTCCTGTCAGCTCACTGTCAATAAAACGCGTGCCAATAGAGCCGCAAACAGATAAAGAGTGCCCTGTGTGTGCAGATTTTTTCCTGCGTCGCTCTCATCAGCGTCACGGGTTAGCTTCGGTGTGAGTGGTTGAAATAGCACGTCGATAAAGATGACAGACAAGTGGCTTATCCAATCATATGCAAGGATTTTTGATAAGGCCCAGCCTTCAATAAAGGCAATTCCTATGGAGAGGTCCCAGATGTATGTGAGTGAAGCTAGGCGGAACGAAATACATCTGGCGGAGTCAGGTTAGGCTACTGTCCCTTCCCACTGAAATGGAACGACCCTGTCTTTGCAGGTTTCTGTTAGTGGTGAGCAGCCTAAAATCTGTTATTGCCATTTTGTTAAAACATTGGCCACATCCATTTCAGGCAGCTCATGAGCCTAAATTGACATTCAGACTGAATTCATTTCAACATAATACAGCTGAGAACCACCAGATCAATCATCATCAAAGGCTAATGGTGATAATCGCAGCATTCCTGGGAGAAAATAGGTTTCATGGTTGGTTTGAGGTTAGGGTTTAAACCTAATTATAGCGACACTGCCGGCCAAACAACAACCAATACAATACTGTCTTTTGAATTCTTGAATAAATTCTTCTTTTTGTACTTTTTTCTGAGGAAAATTCGCCAAAATGTCCAACTTTGACTAAATGAGATTTCCTCTTGCAGGTATTGCTAAACTCTGCACAGGGATCAATAAACAGAAGTGTGACTGATGTACCCAGGGTACATATGTCTCCACTAAGATAATTCAAACGTTTATCTAAGTTACAAAGATTTAGTGGAGCACTTTATTCATCAGGATGGAAAGTTTCAGACGCAGCTGCGCCAAGATAAGGGTTCTGTTTCTAGCAGCTCATCAGCACGGTAAACTGTATTAATGAGAGAAAGCAAAAAATAAATAAAAGTCATTTAGAAAGCCAACAACTGAAGCAGAAACATTCACTTAGTTACGGTTAATGACTTTTGTCTCAGAGTCATCACAACAGTTTTATTATTTTTTTAAATCAAAGCCTAATTAGCAATGTGAGGTCTTATTTCCTCTATGAAATAAGTCATTTCTTTAATGAGGCTTGGTCTGATGGCACGACCATGGACCACAAGAATTTGCTTGAAAAGCAACAAATGTGCTTCCTGTAAAAAACACGTAGGCTGTAAAAATCAATTCAAAGTAGATTTCTTTCAGCAAAGCAAAGAGTGGTTGCTTTTATGGAAGAGAATGAACCAAAACAGATGGTTGATCATAGCTTTTTTTATTGTGGGTCACACATTCATTCTGAAACAAGACGAAGCATTTTTTTTAAAACTGGCTGTGGTGCTAAGCTGTTTTTTTGCCTACATCACAGGACGCCCTTGATGCTGCTACTGCTGATGTTTGACATTTGCCTTTAAAGGAAATGAAGAAATTAGTTCACTGGATTTACCCTCCTGCTTTCACACTTTCCCATTAAGACCCAGTTGTTCAAAACACCAACCAGAACATAAATAGCCCTTGCAGAGTATTTGGGGTTCATTAAGAATGCTATGGACTCCCTTGACCCATGTTATGTCCAGGGTATATTTCAGGGAATCGAATCTTTGGACAACATGCAAAATGCTCTGTGTGGTAAATGAAAAAAAAAAGACAGATACTGAAACTTGGTGGTGGCAGCATCATGCTTTGGAGTACTTTTCTTCATTAGGAACAGGGAAGCTGGTCATAGTTGATGGGAGGATTGATGGAGCTAAATCCAGGACAGTACTTGAACTTGAGAAGACTTGAGACTGAAGTGACAGTTCACCTTCCAACAGGTTAACCTCCCTGAACCTACTGCCAGATCTACAATAGGATACTTCTGATCTAAGCACATTCCTATGCTAGAATGTCCTAGTCAAAGTTCTGACTAGGGGGGAATCTGTGGCACAAAGTTGATGTTTGAGTGTCGGACTGTGCCACAGCTTTCTTCTGTATCAGATCCTGTTAAACGGAAGGATGTTAAAGCATAGTTGTAGAGAGGAGAGTGTCTGGGAGTCTAAGGGTCTCACTTCTGCCTTTGGAGATGATGTGGTTCTGTTGGCATCTCCATATCATGACCTTCAGCACGCACCGGAGCAGCTCATAGCCAAGCGTGAAACAGCTGGAAGGTGAGTCATTCCTCCAAACCCGAATGCAATGGTTCTCAAGTGGAAAAAAATCACCTCCCTCCGGGTCAGGTATCAGCCTCGACCTGAAGTGGAGAAGTCGAAGTATCTTGATGTGTTGCTCCTGATTGATGGTGGGATGGAATACAAGATGGATATAGATTGAGGCCTTATCTGCAGTAATGTGGGTGTTGCTCTGGTGTGTTGTGGTGAAGGAAAAGCTAATGGCGTACCGCGCACGTGACGTCACCGACTCAAGAGCAACGCCTCTTTTGCCGCTTAGGTAGGACAAACAGGTAGAGAACGCCCGTAGCAACCAGCTATTACACGCGCAACAGAACCAGAACCATATGACCGACTTTGCAGCCGTTAAACTTTCCCAAGACGATGTTCCAGGCGCACGGATTACTGGTCGCACTGTCGAAGAACACACCAACCTTCAGCTCAAACGATGGCTTGAGTGTCGAGGGCTTAAAAAAAACGGAAAACGGGCCGAGTTGATCGAACGGTAAGCTTTGTTGTTTTTTTTTGCAGCGCGGCGGTCATGGCGTCGTCGGCCGTTTTTTTGTTTGTAATCACCGTCCAGGGATCGGTATATGTTTAATGTTTGTCTTATTTGAACTGTTTTTGAGTAAGCTAACCTGGTAGCAGGGTATCATGTTAGCGCCTGCTACCATGATAGCCTATATGCTATCATGGTAGCAGGGTATCAAGTTAGCGCCTGCTACCATGATAGCCTATATGCTATCATGGTAGCAGGCGCTTCATTATTTACATGTCGGCCACCAAAATACTCTTACCTTGACTTGATGTCGCTGGAATTGGGTCAGGATGTTCTTCGGTTGGGCCCTTTCCTCCGACAAAATGCTTGCTACATATGTACATGAATTTGGTAACTTTTTCCGGGTTGAACTGTTGTGTAGGCTGACCGCAACGGTGTACCCAGCGCACACATTTCTCTTTGGCAGTTTTGACGAAAACATCCTTCATATGCGGCCGATCAGCGTACCTCGAGTCGCTGTTGCACGTTCCATAGCAACAATGTTTAAAAACCATGGTCTTAGATTTGGAAAAAGCAGTCGTTTACCGAGTAAAACCAAGGGTAACGCACGTCTCTTTTACAGCGAAACAGCGGCGGACTATGCAAGTTTGCCCTACTGCGTACCACGTGATGTGACGTCATCGTGACGTTAGCTCGCTCGCGGTACGCCATTCAAGAAGACAAGCTTATGGTTTACCTACTGATCTATTTTCTGACCCTCACCTACAGTCATTAGATATGGATCATGACTGAAAGAACAAGCTTCCTCCACATGGTAGGTGAACTCAACCCTTGAGGCAAAGCCCGTAGGAGGTTTTTCAGGAATATCCCACTGGAAGAAGACCCACAGCCAGAACCTGAATGTGTATGTAAGAAGAGACAAAGAATCACCTGAAGTTCAGAGTTATCATTTTAATTAACATGGCTCATACATGACAGAAATGAACAACCCATATGGTGTTTTGTCAAAAAACATGAGGAGATGTGGATTGAATATGCCAGTTATCTAAACCAATATGCAGGATCTATGCGAGGAGAAGGCCCCAACCAGTCACAGATATTTATCTGAGAAGAAACAGAAGAAAATGTCCCACTGTGTATATATGTACGTATATATGAGATAAAGCCTCTGCCTTTGTAGTCACAGTAAACTGAGCAGAAAAAAACATCCTGGGCACAAAGTCAAAACCAAAAGACATCTAATGGCTGCCTGGAAGGTTCTACAAGAAAATCATAAAGATCTGCTGGTGCATACCAGCGTTCAGACCCGACAGCGGAAGGTAAGAGGATCAGCACTTCATTCTTCATTCCTTTTTACTGCTTTTAGTGAGCATGGCAGCATAAGGTTAAAACGGATTGCTTAAGATTTATTCATACGCCTGCACATTTTCTGCTCCCAGCAGCCAAAGTATAAAGCAGGGAAAGATAGCGATGCTACTGTTCCAACTTTTAAAGTCATGTCAAAGAAAAGACAGCTTTATGGTGCGGCACAAAAGTAAGTCATGGCTTGATGGAATCTCCGTCATGACCCTGTCACCCGAAGGCACATTTTCAGATATTAACATCTGTCAGGTTGTAGCACCGCTTTGACAGATTCTCTCCTCTGGAACGACTTTGACCTCATGTAAGATCCTGATCTGAAGCAGATGACAGTGGAATAGAACAGTCTTGGTGCGTTGGGTCTCTATGATTGAATGGGTTTAGTTATATAATAACTTGCATGTAATTTATTTGGATTAAAGCCCAGGCAAGGAACGTATTAGTAAGACATGAATGCTAAAGGGCAATGATAACTCTGGAGGAGTTTCTGAGATCCATAGCTCAGGTGGGACAATCTGTTGACAGATCAAATATTGTCCATAGGTCAGGCCTTTATGGAGGATTGGCCACAAACGAGCCAACCTTGTAGAAAACCCAGCAAATATGTTAAAGGAAATTAAGGTTTTTGCCTAAATGCAAAATGTGTGTGGAGGAAAACTAACATTGCACATCATCCTGAAAACACCATTACCACAATGAAACGTGATGGTGGGAAACTAAACACTGGACAATGCTGGAAGAAAAAAGAAAAAAAAAAGTCTCTGTCTGCAAAACAGATAAAGACACAAATGCATCTGAGCCTTTTCAGATGTGCATTTACGAAATCTGTTAAAATCGTGCATCACTTGTCTTGTGTTTCACCATTTTCATCTATCACATGAAAAAAAAAGCACTTCATACAAAATACATCCCCACAAAGCGTGCTACTTCGCAAACCCTCAGAGTAGGCTTCAGCACAAGGTCCGCCTTGCTCCGTCTCATCTTGTTGGAGTGTGTGGTTTGAATGCAACGAAAGATGGAGAGATTTAAAGTGATTTGAATACTTTTGTGATTCCTGAGACGTCCTTTAGTGTGCCTGAAAGGTTCCCATGTGTTGCTTTAATTGTGTCAATGGAATCTCTTCAATGCTTCAGGGATTAGTTGTTAGTCAGTATCAGGAAGATTTGGGGTGACAGGTTGTGAGAACACCCTCTGGCTGCTCTTTGTCATTCTTGTTAGGTTGAAGTAGCCATTAATATTTATAATCCATAATAGGGCTGTTCGGCAAAGCATCAAGCCTGTTAAAACACAGTTTAGTGCGTTGTAGCAAATAGCAGGTCATGTTTCTTTATGTCTCCCTTCCTGAGCAATTAAAGAGCTGGAAAGAGTAACGACTGCCAGACAACAGGCTATACACCTTCAGAATAGCTAGGCTGTGACATAACTCAGCTTAAATATTCAGGGGGGGATTCTATGCCTTGGATTTAGAGATTTTTAGCACTCTTTCAGCACAGGAATCAAAATATCTTAAAATTAAAGGCAAATCGAACCAGTCCTGTATCATTTTTAATTAGCGTCTCAAACAAACAGGAAGACGCTATTTAATCAATGCATAAATAGTGGCTGATTGCAGGTGTGATTTATAATTTAGACTTGCTTTTTGGTGTTGATGTGTGTATTAGGAGGAGGAATGTAGAACTCACACAATGGGATATGTTATTTTAATATTGATGTCACAGTGTTTTTTTAAATTATATTTAATTATCATCTGACAGTCTGGGGGTAAAGTTCAATGCTTTATGAGGGAAGAATGCAAAGAAATATTAGGTGAATTAATGGGAAATAAGGTTGGGATGGCGTCAGTTGGAGCTTCTCCAAGCTTTCAGTGTGCAGAGGTAAGGGAATTTTTGTCAGTACAGACTGAGCGTTTGCATGGTGTAGCATGAGATTTAATCATGACATTAACATAATGTTTCAGTCCGTTTGTTTTTCAATTTATTCAGCCCACCTGTGCCTGGTTACTACTCTACTATTTAAGCTCCCCCCAGCCACAGACACCTCTCCATATTATCGATAGCACTTCTGTGTGTTGATGTCCAAAATGACTTCCTTGCCAAGTTTTGATCTCCTGGTTATGACCTTGCTTCCGCTCTCTGGAGATTTTCGTTCTGCCTCGCCTTGTTGCACTATACATGTATTTCTAGGCACTGATGTTTGCCCTCAGCTCAGCCCATACATGATTCATTCACTACCTGCCTCTGTTTTTCCTGAGCCTTCAAACCACATCTTGGCCCATCAGGCAGGATTTGCCTTTGGACAAATAGTGCAAACAGACCATCCTGGAAATTCCCTGTCAGACATCCTAAGGTTCCCCCTTTCAGAAACCAAGCAGCTAATTCATCATCCAAAAGGTTACTGCCACTCTGTTTAAGGTGGGTTTAATCTTTTCAGTTATTAACGTCTTGTTCTTCATTTCAATTGCTCCTGAACCTTTGTGGCCCCGTCTTTGGCTTTCATTTGTTCCAGATTTGCAATAAATATCTTTAAACGTGTTCTGTACTTGGTTGAGTTACTGAGTCCTCTGCACCAGACTTAATAGACCAATCACCAGCACATGAATAACATCTTGGTGTGGAGAATTGAATAGCAATAGGAGAAAATAAAGTTTCAGCACCAGAAACTCCAGAAGCTAAAAACAGATTTGTAAAGCTTTATCAGTCTGTTTTTTTTTGTTGCACTGACTCACAGACATCAGTTTTCCTCTGTAAGTGTGGAGAGCAAACAGACGAATAGATGGCACCACTTTGCCGGGCTGCTCCAGACATGGTTAGTGCGCTGGTTGCTGTAAAACAGGCTCACACTCATACAGAATATCCTGAGACAGACTGCAGTCCAGCAGCTGGCGGCCAGCTGCTGGAAAACGTGGCACATATTAAACAGGAACACTAATTATAGGAAGGACTGGGAAATGGTTCATATACATTAAACACACACATATGTAAGCTGACAGCTATGTAGCATCACTATATTACCGCATGGAATAACGCATACTGAGGTCGGGGGGGGGGGGGGGATCTTTACATTTCCCGTCTTGTGACACTAATCTATGTATGCACCTCACATAAAAAAACTGAACTATAAAAATACACTTTGTGTTGGCCAGGGGTGTCAAACTCATTTTGGTTGAGGGGCCGCATTCAGCTTAATCTGATCTCAAGAGGGCCACATGAGTAAACTCATTGCAAGATTAAATAGAACTAATAAATGTGGACTTGTTGTTGATTTTTATATTAAGTTAATTTCACTTTTACACAATATATTATGAATAACCTCAGCGTTTTTAAGAAAAGTATGTGCAATTTCAACAATACTTTTACTCAGTTAAACATTTACTTGTGCATTATGCATAAGAACTGATCACAGTGATTGTACAATGTTGAAAAACATTTATTCATTTATTATTTTTGGAACTTAAAAACACTGTCCTACATGACAAAATACATCAAACAGATAAAAATTAAGAAATGATTTGAATTTTTCCACACCTGAAGCTTAATCTGCTAATTAAAACACAGCGCCCCTCGTGGACAATATAGGAACTGCATATTTTCAATTAAACGAAGTACATGTTTTTTTCGATAATTGTTTTATCATTCTCTTCCTTTTATCTTGTCCACTTGTGAAAGTCAAATCTGATAAGCTCTTTGTGGCATCTTATTGCCACATTGCCAGACAGGACACTGGAGGAAACAAAAAAAAAAAAAAATTTTTTTTTTTTTTTTTTTTTTTTTTTTATAATGATAATGCATTTAGCCACAGGGCCGGACTAAATTGTTCGGCGGGCCGGATCCGGCCCGCGGGCCGTATGTTTGACACCCCTGGTGTAGGCTGTCTCTAAGATGATATATGTCAGCGCACAGCCTACTGACTGCATTGTTTTCTGATCATAGGTTAAAAAAATCTGCTGAAAATGTCAGAAACACTCTAAAGGAATCTGTCACGCTGGCTCACAGGACTCAGCGACAGTCTAGTCTTAAACTATCTCAAAGTCAAACTACAAAATAAAATGAAGACCAACACAAACGCCCTTCAGTTCGCAGTGCCTCTGTGTTCAGTCCTGGAAGGAAACCTGTTAGAGGCTGTGGAGGACTTTAGATCTCTGTCCGTCAAAGTGGCCCGGTCAAAATCCAGAGCTAGACCTAACTGAGTGAATCGAGGACTTGAAGATTGATGTTCACAGTCTCCATCCAATTTGACCGAGCTTCAGCTGTTCTGTCCAAAGCGGACAGAGGGAAACGCTGAAAGACCTGCAGCCCAAAGGGGTTCTACAAAGTACTGACTCAGAGGGGCTGAACACAAATGCATACTGTTCAGATTTGGTATAGTAAAGAAAGGTTCCAAAGGGTTAAAGCCATGTATCACCTTCCTTTCACTTCCAAAAGTTTAAGAAATTGCAGAAAACTTAAATGAGTGTGAATATTTAAGCAGCCTGCCCGTCACTCACTTTCCAAAGGAGAATGGTCGGCAACTATGATGGATGGTTCTGTTCAGCTTGAGCAGGACACAGAAAACGTCCTGATAATGATGAAAAACTAAAAGCCCGCCCCTCCTTCTGCTCTGCCGCTTTAACCCAAAGATCTGTAAACCCTAACCTAGCAGAAAACCAGGCATGGACGTTTCTACCAAAATATACAGCGAGGAGCTGAAGTGTGTCAGCTTTTCTGTCCATGATTCCACATTGGGAGGTCCTTACAAGGTTTACAGTAAAACACAGATCAGCTGTAAATGTCTGGCTGCTCTGGGGTCTCCGGGGGGGGGTTGGGGGGGTTGGGGGGGGGTGGGGAAAGGACGAGACAGTCGGCTGGGTCATCACAAAGTTATGCAGATGAATAATACGCAAGCTGCGGCTTCATGGGAGAACACCTGTTTCTGAGCAGGATACTGCAGGCATTCTGTAATAGTTGGTTGTCTCACTGCTGAACGATCTCACCACTGTTACTCATGACAACCTAACAAGTGTCCACAGTCGGGTTTTCACTGCATTCGGCCGTAAACCTGTGGCTTCACTTATTTGTTCACACAGTGATAAAAGCAGAGTCTGCAGCAGTCTCCCTGCTCCTTGCAGTTCCCCATGGAGGTATCAGTTTCAGTGACAAGAACCTCACATATTAGACACATCCGCTCATTCGGCAAATCCCCTCCCCCCGGGAGCAGCATCCGCTCAGCGGCATCAGCTCCCCTGGGCACGAGCAAGCCTCAGCTGGGTGATGGGGATTCCAGCCAGACCCATTTGTCTCCATCAGCAGAGGGACATGTCTCCGGAGAATAACGTTCAACGATCCGTACCAGTTCCTACCCCGAGAGTTTGCGAAGTGGCAGGCTTTGTGGGGGATGTGGTTTGTATACAGCTGCTAAAGAGCTGGCAGACAGCCACTGTGTTCTTTAGTTCCACCCAAAGTAGAGGAGGCGGGTTTAGATTTGTCCGTTTGCCAGCATCAGCCAATCAGTTCTAAACCAGGCATTAGCAGTTTATGCGTCACAACTGAAGAGATTATATGAGCGTTTAGTCACTCAACTCGCAGCTGCATGGAAATGTCTATGTAATGTGATCAGGTTAGTAGGTCACAATATTTCTATTAATTCCCATGTCTGAGCTAAATATTAAACTAATAATAAAAAAAAGGAATTCCGGGCAGCCGAGAATGTAAGACTGATGACATTACAGATGGGAACTTGAGCATAAATACACAGCGATTTGCTCAGCCAAGAGCAAAGCAGCAACAGGAAAGGTTTTTAGCCCAAAGGTCAAGACTTATGGCAACTTTATTCAGTAAGGAGGAAGAAGTCAAGAGAAATATTGAGACCCAACAAACCAGCACCCTCCTCAGGGATTTAAAACCTCCCTCTGCCTATATCTTGCGTGATTTGAGAAACTTAACTCTTGCAGAATTCAAGATCACTTCTATCAATTTTGCTTCACTTCTGACCAGCATTGTCACCCAGATGTGTACAGAAATTCACCAACACTTCCTGTTCTCCTAACAACTGCATCTTTATGGTACCTAATGTCAGCAAGCAGCATACTGGTTGTATAAAACCTAGAGGTAGTGAGTGGAACTAGCTGAAAGTCTCACTTTTCTACATAGAAGAAGTCCATGTTTTTGGAAAGCATCTTAAAAGTTCTGGGAATGTTCCAGGTGAGTTCCTTCAAAGTTTAATTTCGAGTCCCGCAAAGTATCTGGTAAGCTTCAGGAAAGTTCCAGATTTGTCACAAGTATAGTTAGGACCAACACTATTCATAGCTATTGTAGATTTAGGGTTCAAATCAGAATCAACTTTACTGGCCAAGTTTGTGCAGACAAACAAGGAATTTGACTTCATTTCCAATTTTCTTTGCTGCAGCTGGGTGAACTTCTGCTGGAGCACATGTGGGCTGATGGTGTTTTGTGGCTGAGCTGAAGTCCACAAACAGAATCCTGGTGCACGTTGCTGGGTGGTCAAGATGGTGCAGGATGACATGTAGTCCCAAGTTGACCGCATCATCTGCTGACCTGTTTGTGATCTCCTGTAGATGCTTCAAGATCACTTAAAGTGATCTTTTAATTTTACAAACATGTTTGTCTTGACAAGAAGTAAAATTAATGTTCGGTCCCAGCATAGAGCCTCAGTGACTTGCCAATAAGGATATTCTTAAAAATAACTCTCAACACCTCATTCTTGAATAAAATGCAAGTAAACAGATAATTTTCTTCAAAACTGTTACTCTTCTTGCGTTGTTTAAATGTTGTTTAAATGTTGTTTAAATGTGGGAGATGCCATTAAAGTTCCTTGAGAAGGTTCTGGAAAGTACCTGTCAAAGGAACCATACCTGAATTTATTTTAAACTGGTTGAAAAAGAAAATGGCTTTTTACTCAATGTAAAAAAAAAACTGTTGGGGACGTTCTGGGAAGTACAAAACTGACCTGAGTGAAGTTGGCCCCCCCACCCTCTTCAAATCAGACAAAATTGGTGCCAAACGTTTGTGCTGGTTTGTGCAGCAAAAATTTTCGTTTGTGCCGCTATCATTTTAAAGATATAAACAAATGTTTTTAGAGGTCATCAAAGGTCAACCAATCCCCCCCCCCCCACCCACCTTCTTCAAATCAGACGAAATTGGTGTCAATCAACTCGACTCCGTTTGTGCTGGTTTGTGCAGCCAAAATTTTGCTTTTGTTTTGAAGATGTTAATGAAAAGGTAAAGGTCAAAAGGTCAACCAGCCCTCTCCCCCCCCCCCCACACACACACACACACCTTTATCAAATCAAAATTGGTGTCAAACGTTTGTGCTGGTTTGTGCAGCAAATGTTTTCGTTTGTTGATTGACACCAATTTCATTTGATTTGAAGAAGGTGGGGGGGCTGGTTGACCTTTGATGACCTCTAAAAACATTTGTTTATATCTTTAAAATGATAGCGGCACAAACGAAAATTTTTGCTGCACAAACCAGCACAAACGTAGCACAAACGTTTGGCACCAATTTTGTCTGATTTGAAGAGGGTGGGGGGGCCAACTTCACTCAGGTACAAAACTGTTGGTCTGCAGCTAGTTTTTGCCCAACAATGTGTCCTTTTGCCCTAAAAGCAGCTCCAAGCTAATACCACACGTTCTGTCCGTAAGTTTGCATTAACTTTTTTCCCCCTTTTCACAGAGAATATGAATTACACTATAGCTTGATACTTTAGAATCCTGACGGCCTGTTCAGGAAGTCGATATTCAACTGGACATCTCAGGGTGCAAGTTCTCGAGAGCAAAAGGTCGGGGAACTTTCAGAGGGTAGAGAGACATTTCAAACATCGGCTTAAGAAGAAAAACTGGGAAAACCCATCAATAAGGTTTCGGAAAGAAGCAGAAAAAAAGCAGAGGGATGTTTTCACGAGTGAACAGCCGGGTTCTCTGCGGCTGCCGGGAGAGTGACGGGGTTGATGTTTTATAGATGATAATGATAAAATAGGATTAATAGACTGAGCATATATGGCAGCGATGAAAAAGATGGGATTCCTATGAGGCTGTTGGCTGTAGATGACCTGACGGTGAACCACATCCCTGTGTGGAGCAGCAAAAACACAGTTAACCAGACTTCAGACTGACTGGAAAACTGTCGGCATCGGTTCATGTGACGACAGCGACGTTTTCACCATCATGCCTCTCTCAGGTAACACCGTGCAAGCTGAGTTCACAGAGCTCACAGGGAGTAAACAGTGAGGAAGGATGGAAAATAGGACGAGGATGTGAAGTAAATCACATGTTCCCCTGCTGTGTTTCCCCTCAAGCTGGGGCTTGAGGGGAAAGACAGCAGAGCTCGTCTCAGCCATACTTTACTCAAAGCTGCGAAAGTTCCCATTTTATACAGGCATGCTCACATTATACTACCAGTTTAACCAATAGCAAAAGCTATTAGTTAAAGCTATTATTTCCACCCCGCACCTTTAGTTTGTCTGAAATCCAATGTTTCCTAGACTTACTCTGGTCTAAAGCAGAGTAAGGGATGGATTTGATTAGAAGTTCAACAAGACAAGCCAACATCCAGCAGTGATCAGGTGCGAAGTGAATGGTTTTCAAAATTTTAAATTTTCCAAGACAAGTTAATTTCGCACCTAGTGCTCTATATGAGTCAATTCTCCTCTCAATCACCATTTCATCACAATAAAAACATCTTGTTATCCAGAAATGTATTGTAAGGAGCAGTTGCATTGCAGATCGATAACTTGTGTAGCCAGAATAAATTCCTTTAGTAAAGAAAAAAAATCCAAAAACAAAGGGTGCCCCAGTCTCCTTCTACAACAGCTACAGCTGCGACACATAAAAAAACTCATCAATAATAATCTAATTGGAACTGCCATACTATTTAGGAAAATAGCAACAATTTGCTCCCAGGAGATCCTTTCTCTTCTCCAGATGAGTTGAACTACAGAATATTTGGGGGTCGCAGTTCCATCCAGAAGTCCTGTTGTGCTTCTCCTTAACACCTCTGCCCGTTACGTAACACTAGACCAGTGAGCGCTGTGCTGCGTGTCTGTTGTCTCATCCACCATGACGGAGACAAATGGTGCTTCATTAAGTTCCCCTTCTGAGTCCTACTTCCAACGCTTACAATAGCAATGATAGCAGTGACAACAGCAGTGATCAGGTCATTTAGAATGTTGCCCGACGTCCCACTAAACACTTTATCATTAGACGGGTGGTAACAGAAATCCATGTTGCTCCCGGCAGTGAGAGAAAGTTTTTCTTCGCACCTGTTCGCTCACTGTGGATCAACCCTGTTTTCCCTAAATTGGCGTACAAAGCCTTTCCCTGGTTTCGAGACAGGCTTGCTAGCATCAGAGTTGTGCGACCTTTCCTTACGATGTCCGGCTTTTTTTTGAAAAGTTCATCCTGAAAATGGCTTTGACAATAAATCTGCAAACAAATCCAGTTCTTCTCCTCCTACAGCCATTGTGGGTTGAAGGAAAAGCTACATTTTTGCTCATTCAGCTCACCACAGATGCAGTGTGCTAGCTCTGGCTTGTCCGCTCTGACTATATCCAATCAAAGGGGGTGAATACACCTACCGTACACCCGCTAGGGGGCTTTGATTAACCTGACGCCGCCAGATAGATTTGCTCCGCATATCCATCTGGAAACCTTCCGTTGAAGTAATTTTGGGAAGGGGCGAAAATACTGGTTAGCTGATTGGCCTATGTTGGTGATAGACAAGCCAAATAAACCAATCAGATCAACGAAGCATATGACGTACTCGTCAACATGATTCGTCGTCGCTCTGTTACGAGCGACGACGAAAACACAACCACAAGCCAAGCTACTCTTGCTGCTGCAGGTAAAGGCTCGTTAGCTCAGCAAAGAAATACTCTGTAATGCTGAGTGTTACATTCATTGGTACTTTTTTGTTAGAAACTTTACCAGCCTATTTCTAAGTACTCTACCTGTATTTGGATAAAAGACAAGATGTGCGGGACTATTTTTGTCATAACCAACAAAAATTCCCTTTTTACAACGTGGATAACACTCTTTCTTGTCATACTTATATGCATAACATTCAGATCCAAAAGTTCTCATTTTTGAAAGGTCAGGTTTCCTTCCAGTTAACATGTAAAATGGAGTCTGCTCAACACGTCTGTTGTAACATCTGTTACGGATAATAGCAGCTGTCTGAACTGCATATGTCCATACATTTTTAGGCAGATTACTCTCAATTAACATGCATCTTGCCATTTCAAAAATAGTTCTCCATGTTCTCTCAGCTGTCCCATTCTGATGGGGAGAATAAGGGGCTGAAGTTTCATGTCTAATGGCATTTTGACTAAGCATTGATTGGAACTCTCTGGATATAAATTCAGTTCCGCTATCGGATCTTATACATTTGATCTTCCCATACTGTGCCACATCTGCAATACACTTATCTGTCCCTTTAACAGTATCACTCTTGGCTTTCAGAAAATAGGTAAAAAAAATAGCACCTGAATAATCATCTGTAAAAGCTCAGGTATATCTTTAGCAGCTGGTTCTATTGGTCCAGCCAGATCTGCATGTACGAGATCTAGTGCACCTTTAGCTTTTTCATCAGGATCTCTACTCCTGAGCAAATTTACCTTGTATGCACACTTCACATTTCAGATCAGGTTTTTCAGTTTTCCCTCTAAATCTTCATTCCCTCTGCAACACTTTCCAGCTTGGACACATCATCGTAGTTACAGCGACCTAAAATTTCATGCCACATTTGGATGTCATAGCAGCCATTGCATTCATGAACCTCATCTGTATGAGTATTTAAATAGAACAGTCTGTCATGAACATCAATATCGAAAGCCGTACCATTTTTATGGATGAGCCGGTTCTGTCCATCTTTGAAGATGACTGTCGCTCCTTGGGCAGTTGCAGCTTTATCCGAATAGATGTCCTGGGAAAATTATGGCACGTATAAGGTGTCCATTAACATCATTTCCACAATTCGGCCATTGCTGTCTCTCAAGAAAACCCTGGCGGTGCCTTTCTTCAGTGCGATGCCACTCACGCCATCAGCCAACTCCAAAATATGGCTCTGAAGGCTTAAAAGTCGAGTCAAAATCCTTGAATTTTGCAGTGTCTGTCATACTTATGCGTTTCAGCTGTTTCAGCTCACTGCGCTCGCCCGAGGTTAAAGGACAATCCAGAGCTCTGTGCCCTCTCTGGCCACAGTTGTAACAGGTGAGTTTTATGCTCCAATTGTCTCTTCCTTTAACTTTCATCACGCTATCTTCAGCTGAGCCAGCAACACGCAGCTTCTCTGTGCTCTCATAGCTTCTCAGCTTCATTTTAAATTGGGCAAAAGTCGACTCTTCATCACTCTGTGTAACATAAACAGAGAACGGTTTGAACTCACCAGGCAGGCCTTTTGATACCATTGCCGTCAGCAGGCCATCACTTAAAACTTCTCCTGCATTACGCAGCGCTGTAATTGCAGATTCTGCTCGCATAATGTAGTCAGTCACGTTCTCATTGACACCTTTCTGAAGAGACCTCAGCTCCGTATACAAACTAATCACTCGTGGCTTACCCAAACCAGCATAGTGATCTCTGAGGATCGTTAAGGCTTTTCTGCCGTCATCCGCTGCATCTCTCATCACAAGGGAAAGACTCTTATCGTCCAATACTTGAATTAATTCTGCGTAATTTTTAGTGTCGTCTTCTTCCATGTCATCGGGTTCATATGGTATTCTTCAGCTCAAGCAGACGTAAGTGGGCCAAAAACTTTGCTTCCCACAACTCATACTTCTTTTCATCTCCGTCAAAGCATAATCGGTTCCATCGGCTTCCAGACTCCTTCCTGGGCCCATAACCTGTTGACGCCGCCATTTTTAAAGGGCTGGAAATGCCGGGTCGTGACGAAGGAAAAACAACATGGCTCTCTGTTTCGTTTGGCCTGAGTGCAGCGCTCACCAGAGCAGCCTGTGGCCCTTTATTAGCAGATTGTGCCCACCCTGTGTAAATCTCCGCCCACAACAGGAAGTCAACAAGAACATCAACAATAATATTCAACACCCTTAGTTTCCCTGTTCTAGTTCTTCTTTAGTTATTCTGTTCCTTGGTGTATTAGACATTCTCTGTTCCCTGGTGTTTTAGAGGTTCCCTGTTTCCTATACGTCCCGGCGTTTTTCCCCTGGCGTTTCCGTAAGTCTGTTTTTTTTGTTTTTGTTTCTCCACTGGAGTTGTCTTACACCTGTAGTTCTCCTGTGTTGTCTAGGTCCTGTAGTTCCCCTGTGTGTTCTAGGTCCTGTAGTTCCCCTGTGTGTTCTGTTTTTGGTTTGCCCTGATTTGAGCTGGTTTTGTTCTTGATGTCATCCATCATCCACCGTGTGCAATAAACTCCCTTCAACCAGCTCTGCGTGTGCGTGCTGTGTTCGGGTTCATCCAAAGACAAATCATGACACAAAGTAGTGCATTTGTCCTTGATTTGAGCAGGTAAATAAGATTATCTGCCAATGGAATGAGCATTACAACCCCTAAAACAAGATAATGAGATATACTGCAATTGAAATAAGATGATGGAGATGAGTTGGCAGATCATTTAAACTTGCCTACTCAAATCGAGGACAAATACACTCATTCCGAGAAAATGTTATTTACTTTTAGTTCCCTTTTTGCTGTGTTCCTCCAGTCCAATAAATAATTCAGTGCAGTTTATTTATGTAGCACCCATTGTCAACACATGTTGTCTCAAGACACTGCAAAAAAAAAAAAAAAAGTCAATACAAATGTAACATTTCTCTAAAAGTCATGGGAATAAAAGCAAGAAACTAAGGTGTATTTGGCAGTTATTGTTGTGAGGGGGGTGGGGGAATCAAGATAAGGTTTTAATGCATATTTGATACTCTTGAGGGAGATGGGAGCAAACTGAAGTCTCACTTGGAACAAATGAAAGCAGGATCCTCCTCCTACCATATGAACCATGAAGGATTATGGAGGCGACATGCTTGGGTAACTCCAAACAGAAACCAGAGCCAGGCGGTGCATCACTGTAAACATGGGCTTCTTGTGAGCAAGCGCGAAAGTGTTCTGGGTTAACAGGATGCAGCGCTCCAAGAGAGAAACACGTCGAGCTCACACAATAGCTCCGCAACATATACTTCTACACAGAAAGATTTTTAACCAATGGAATCATATTGTAGTTCAATGTAAAACAGACGCAGGGCCCGTTTTCTCACTGCTGGATACCAAATCAGGCTAAACTTTGCCGGTTTTAGGTCACTTAGGATTACTAAACTTAAATTGCTGGTATTTTAAGGGAACACCTGAGAAACTCTGCTTCCTTCTGTGACATCACGGGAAAATCTAATGGAAATCAGCCAAAGACCTCGATAAGTCTGGTTCATCCTTGGTTACAATTTGAAACGAGCTCTGTATCCACATGGGCTGTCATGTCGGTACAGTCGTCGAGGACGAACGCTTACTCCAAGAAGAAAAATAAGCAGATTGCATTTTGCAAATGCACTCAGAACACAGAGACCCTAGTTTTTGGAGACATGCCCTGTGGTCTCAGGAAACTTATCCGAAATGTTGGGGCGTAAACACCCTTATTACTTTACATTGGCTACCTGTCAAATGTAGAATTGATTTAAAAATTTTAGTTTTGACTTTAAGAGCTTTTGATGGACAGGCCCCGAACACATCTCAGACCTTTTAATCCCTTACTCTCCTGGCCACAATCTCCGGTCCTTGGACCAAAACCCTCTGAAGGTCCCTAAGAACCGGTTTAGAACTCGATGGGACCAGCCCTTCTAAGCTGTAGCCCCCTGTAACGCCAGTTCAGGACGTGACAGCCTGCATTAGTTCGGGACGTGACAGACTGCATTTCCCATGATAAAATCTGGTCAAAATGGCCACCAACTCCCATCACGCAACACGGCCCAAAAATGATAACGTTACTATGGAGGGTTTTATAAGCGATGGACGCGCTGCGCTCATCCGTCTTCTTGGCGCTCCACCAGTATGGGAAGGCACGCTGCTGTTTCACTCCGTGGGTTTCAACCCCTACACGCCACGTGCTCGATAATTCTTTGCTGGACCGAAGATTTTCGAAGCAAACCTCATCCCTGTGTTGATCAGGAGGTCGACTTAAAAAAGTATTTTTGAATTCCCTTTGATCAAAGACTGAGAGCCGCCTTATCTCCCAGTGATCGTAAAAGGGTCCACGCTTCTTCTTCTCAACAGCCCAGAGAGAGACCCCCCCTCCCTTTTCCTTGCTGCCTGACGGACTTGCGCTCGCCGAAGCACTCCCGGATGCCCACGGATTTGGAGCTGGGACACCCCTGAGTTAACTCAAGTAATGGGGCATTCCCCTTTTGTTTTTATTTTCACCCGTTAGGTGATTTAGGTGTGCCTGGGCATAGTAGGAACTTAAGGCCCGTTTACACTACACTTTTTTAACCAAGCCGAGACCAGTCCAAGCTCGGTAACCGAGATAACTCTTGTGTGTAAACGGTCAGCAGACTGAACCGGACCACGCTAACCCTAACCGGACCGCGCTAACTGCGGAACAGTTCCCTAGTAGGTCTCGGACTGTTTTTTTTTATCCCGGTTACCTGATAACGAAGAGCCAATGAGCAGACCGCGTCATCGCCTTACAGTCAGCTGACTGTCCGCGGGTTTTCCGGCGTGTCTGGCTGCACGTCCCGATTCACAATCCATTCAGACAAATTTCAGACATTCGTAATAATACTAGCTTCCTTACCGTGCCACACGGTTTCCAGAGATGATTCTGCTTAGCAGTGTGATGAACCTCAGTGTCTGTTGTTGTTTCCTGCGTCTGTAAATCCTTATTAGACGTTTGTTTGTCTTATCCACGTCCCAAAAGCCGACTCTATGTCTAACCATAAGATCCTAAATGTTACGGGCGCCGCCATTTTGATTTGCTCGGTCCCGCCTTCAATTCCAGAGAGCGGTAGTACTGCAGATCGCCACTAGGAGGCGAGGAGCAACCAAAGAACCGGGATAACCGAGATAACTCTTGTGTGTAAACGGCCGTTTTTATCCCGGTTAACTGATCCAAGCTCGGACTGGTCTCGGAATGGCTCGGTTTTTAGGTGTAGTGTAAACGGTTTAATTCTTGTTTACTCCAAGACGGAGTTTGTTTTAACTGTTGAACATTTTCAGTTGTATGTGCATGCTTTTTGTAAGTGATTTTGGCTCTGCTGGTTTGTGCTTTATAAGTGACTCCGCCGTAGGTCGATTTTTCAATCTGCTTCAATTCTTTTCTCCGTTCCTCTCTTTCCCTGTCCTCTTATCAGTTAAATCTATTTGTTAAACCTCAGTTCGCGGTCTTTCTTTATACTCCTCAGCCAAGCCACTCCCGCTCTGATCGAGGTACCACCCCACATCAGCGTAAGCGTTGGTTACGTCATTAAGACCTCCCCTTAAGCATCACGCAAGGTGATGCATAAGGGTCACGTGTCGTCATAGTCGCCATCTTGGAAGGGTGTAGCATAGCTAAACTGTAGCTAGCTAAGCTGTACTAGCTTGTTGGAAAACATTGAAGCGTCCTGTGGGATTCTCAAAGCTGTTTTGTCTGTCAATGCTGCTACGTTAAATGCCGACATCTTGAATGTGATGTTTAAACAACTGAGTAAACTAAGATTTGCTACTTCTTATTTTAATCCATTTTTGACCTTTATTTTCACATATATTTTGCATGTTTATGTAACCCACCCTAAATTTGGAGAAAGAAAGAAAAAAAAAAAAAAAAAAAAAAGAAGAACTTAAGTAGGGATACTATGATATTGTGATCAATAATTGTCACAACACAAAGTATGAGTTTTCTATGTTCACCTTATAAATCAGACACCAATAGTTCAGGTTACGCCACTTTGTGTTAATAAATTCTAATTTTCAACACTTTTCAGCAGTGGTAAACATTTTGCGGTAATGCCCACTAGGTGGCCACTGTGCAGCGCTGGTGTTCTTTCTGAACCTGTTGTGGAGGGAGAAACAGCGACAGCGTAGCTCTGAAAGAAGAAGAGAATAATATCCCTAAGAGTGAATTATTTTATTCTTTCTTTTGATGGCGGCGTCTGAAAACTTTTTTTTTGTTAACATAGGTAAGCTCATATATCATGGTTATTCCTAACTTTTATCCTGTACAAGTTTTAAAGACTGTTGTTTGCATACAGTTGAAAGGAGGGGCACCATCTTAATGGCTGCTGTACTGACTACTTCTAGAAGTGTCGGTCGTGTGTTGATGTCAATGTAGTTGCTAAAACTGTTTCATTTTATACAAATTATTAGTTAAGACATATGTGGCCAAATGTTAAATTTCATTGTTGTGCTGACTTTAAAGTTGTAGTTTGATCTAAAAAAAAAAAAAAAAAAAAAAAAAAAAAAAAAAAAAACTGCAGCGCTGTTTTTTTTTGTTTTTTTTTTTGCCGTTCTTTCTGAACCTGTTGTGGAGGGAGAAACAGCGACAGCGTAGCTCTGAAAGAAGAAGAGAATAATATCCCTAAGAGTGAATTATTTTATTCTTTCTTTTGATGGCGGCGTCTGAAAACTTTTTTTCTGTTAACATAGTTAATGGCTACTGAGAGATTGAGTGGCGGACTGTGAGCGAGACAGTGGGTACGACGGAGGAGCAGTGTGTTTCCATTTCCGGCGGCCATAGCAGGAGAGAGAGAGAGCGTGATGGACAGCGGGCTGAACTCTGAACTTCAGGCCTGAGTTTGAAATTTCATCTTTACTGTCTCATCAAATGAGGATTTTCTTTTCCTCTTGTGGTGTTGGAGGATAATATTGGATTTCATTTTTTTTTTTCTGAGCTCAAAAATAGGTATTGGGTTGTGCACAACTAAACTAAATTGACTATTGCTGCAGCAAAATTTAAACAGGTACTTTTGTTTGTTCGTTTGCTTTATTTTTTTTTCTGGCCAGAATATATGTCATCATTATTATCTGACATTTTGGATCAGTAAGTGACCGTGTCTCATTTATTGTTGTACATTGGAAAATAATAATTTTTTTTTTAAAAGAGTTAAAGTGCAGTTGTGTTTTCATTTCTTTGTGTGAAGTCAATAATCATCGACAGCCAAAGAATAAATGATTATTAAGTGCTAGTTCATTTGATATCTATTTTATCTTTAATCCCTCGGACCAGGACATTGCTCAAAGTATTTGAGTAGTGATCCCAGACCTTGAGGTTATTTTTTTTACAGGTAAATGTTGGAGGCTGATCAGAACCTGGTTACATACTGTAAGAAAGATTTTGGCGCCCAACGTGGGGCTGTGGGTGATTTGACTTCACAAGAGAAGTGATATATGGATATAAATGCGTTGTGCTGTTAGAGAGAAATTATACATTTGCTACATTCTAACAACAACATAGAAATACTTGCACAGTTTCGCAAAACTATTCAAAGTAAAGTCATGGAGATTTGTGCAGAACATGGTTTTGATCCTGAGCGGTCTGTAGTGTTAAGAAACGTTAGCAGCTCAGTGACCCTTAGAGAGGTGCGTAAAGCTTTTGCAGAGGAGGACAAAGTGTCTCAAATAGCATGGATAGGAGATGAGTTATCTGGGGAAATACTCTGTGAATTCGAAGAACCTATCACCCCATTGTTGCTAGATGAAGAACACCTAAATGCAGAAAGGAATGGCTACTGGAAGGTTGTTCAAATAGATAGTCTTTACAAACATACTAAGACACAAAAGGCTCCAAAGTCCTCAGAACGCATTTTAGATGACCTAGTAGACCACATACAGAATGTGGCTCAACAAAATATGTTGAAAGTTGATGACCTTAGCCAGCTTGTTATGCAACGTCTTTCACCTCTAACACCAGCAGCGAGACCCAAACTAGCAACATCCACTCCTTATTCACACCTCCCTCAGCCAAAACCAGATGTGCCCTTTCCCTCTCTCGGTGCTGTGGCTCCCACCCTGAAAGGCAACATGGTCACATTTCCCAAATACCCCGATTTAGGGAACACTAAGGCTAATCCCAGGGATGATGATAGTGGAGCTAAGTCACAGTTAACCTTCACTGTTCCGGATGGAACACAGAAAGTAATTGTGGAGCACGTCGTTAAACATGACCTGAGCCATACAGATTACTTTCCCTCAAAATACGAAATCCGGACTTTCTCTGGCAAGCATCCCAAGGGTGGTGAGGTGGATTTCAGCACTTGGAAGCTCCATGCAAAGCAATTTCTGAGAGACACATCTCTAACTGATAGCCAAAAGCGGAGACAAATACTCAACAGTTTACTGCCCCCTGCCTTAAATGTGGCCCTCAGCGCTGGTGACGACGCTCCACCCAGGCTCTATTTGCATGAGTTAGAGAAAGCATATGGGAACGTGACTGGAGGAGAAGAGCTCTACATCCAGTTTGTCGAAACCCATCAACAGGATAATGAAACAGCTTCTGACTACTTGCGCCGCCTTCATACTTTAATGCAGGAAGTAATTGAAAAGAAAGGTATGGCAGGCAGACACTCTGACACTCAGTTACTAAAGCAGTTCATCCGAGGATGTTGGGATGAAGCTTTGATATCTCAGTTACGTCTTAAAGATATCCTGTCTGACCCTGAAATGGAGATCATTGGATGTTCGGATCTGTTGTTCAAAGTGAGGTCCTTTGAACATGAGAGGAAGGTAAAGGAGAGCAGGAAGAGTCGGTGTTTAGGGCTCACACCAGTCAAAGCTCGCAGCCACATCCAGCACAGTGTTGACTCGTCAGACACAACCACTGATGAAAATGCCAACTTAATGGAGAGAGTAAAACAGCTTGAAAATGAGATGGTACAAGCTAAGAGTAAGCAAAGTCCTCCTGTTAGGAAAAAGACCTATGAAAAACCTCAGCCTGCAGTTCAGGAAAGAACCACAGAAAAGAGTTTCCAGAATAACTCTGAGCTGAGACTTAAGGTGCAGATGTCACACAGTGGAAATTTGTTTTATTGTGATGGTGTGATTATGTAAATATGTGTGCATGATTTCTCTTTTACTGCATGTTTTTATTGTTGTGGTGTTTTCATCCACTGTGAACTCTGAGGACAAATTGCCTGATGATGGCCACCTGTGGAGTTGTGGGTGTGCCTGGAAGCAGCCTATCAGCTGTTTCACAGACTTGCCAAAGGAAGCTGGCAGAACATTTAAAGGGTGAAGAACTCACTACAGGAGGAGAGGGGAGAAGCAGGCCATAACAGCCAGGCGTGGTGGGAGGAGAGACTAAGTAACCACCAAGTATAAGCAGACTGATCGGCACGACGTGGGGACCATCTCTGCAGCAGGAACAGAGTGCAGTGGAAAACAAAGTGTTGGATTGGCAGCGGGGCAGAGGTAAAACTCTGCCTGCATCCGAGTCCAGTGGCGAGTGAGAGGTGCTTGGGGGCGGACCACAGCAAGGACGCGGTGCAACTGGACCAATCCTGAGACGGCTGCGGGGTGGAACTAAGAACTCACTTCCTTTGTGGACTCTGCTGCTGGACAATTATCCTGGACTGGAAGCCTCCCGTTTTCAGTTGTTTTACTGATTTTAGATTATTTAAAGAAAACGTTTTATTGTGTTTTTTAAGCTTTTTAAGAGACTGGTTTTTATGAGAAATAAAAACCCTCCATTTCAATCTGATCTGTTCTCTGTTCCCTGGGTTCTGACTCGCTAGCTCCCTCTAATTGTGAAAGGACCTACTGTAACACTGAGCTGTCCAACTTGGTGTTGACATATTTTGGCGTTGTTGACAGCACAATAAGTTCGGGAGCAGGGTCCAGCACCTAGGGTGCAGAGAAATCAGAAAAATGATGATGCCTGTATATCCTGGTGCCCCTTGGGTACCAAAGTATAAGGGTCCAGATTCAGATGTTCTATACGGGGACTGGAAGGAGCAAATACAAGGGTTATTGAATGCTCAAGAAATGGCTGAAGCCCGGAAAGTAGATATTTTAATTGGTGCTTTGAGTGGTGAGGCAAAGCGTGAAGTTGGGGTACTGGAAGAAAAAGATAGAGACCAGGTCAAAAAAATCTTTACACTTCTCGACTCCCTATATGGTGACAAAATGCCCATAGCAGTGTTGAGGTCACGTTTTTTTAGTTGTATGCAGAAACCAAATGAGTCTGTAAAATCTTTTACCCTACGTCTAAGGGAGTTGTATTGCAGGCTACAGCAGCGCAACCCGAACCACGCACCCACCGAAGAGAACCTGCAGGAGCAGATGCTGCTGGGCTTGAGCGAGGGCCCTTTGTCACAAACCTTGCGAGCTTATGTGCGCCACCACCCAGAAGAGGATTTTGCTGCAGTACATCGGGAGGCTCTACATTTGGAGGAAGAGCAGTTGGGACACCAGGGGCTGCAAACTACCTGCTTCGCAGTGGGTGAGTCTAGGTATACCAAACCACTGAGTGAACCAGACTGGAAAGAGGAACTCAGAAAGGAAATTATGGATGAGGTCAAAATTCAAATGAGAGATATTGTGAAAGATGTTGTTAATGAAGTTAAACCCCTCCTGCCACAACAAAATTCAGCTGGTTTGACTCCAAATGGACGAAGCTTTAAACCAAAGCGATTTAAATACACTAACAGCTGGACTAGGGATGGACAACCCGTTTGCCATTGTTGTAAACAAATTGGGCATATTGCTAGGTTTTGCCAAAATGCACCGGATCAACAACCTTTAAACTAATAAACCCTGCTGCGGAGGCCCAGGCGGTGGGGACAAGTGGCATGTTAAATAAGCAGTGGGCCATCACATCATTTGTTGGACAATGCCCTCTCATAGACGTACGGATGGGAGGAGTTAAAATGACTGGATTGTTGGACACAGGCTCTCAGGTCACTCTAGTGCAGCAGCGAGTGATGGATTTGCACTTCCCTGAAGTGAACAAAACAGATACACCCTTGGTATTTGCCTTGAAGGCTGCAAATGGGCTTGATATACCATATTCAGGTTACGCTGTGATGGATTTTGAAGTAGAAGGGGTGAAAATACCAGATAAAGGGGTTGTGGTTGTGAAAAATGACTGTTCCTCGCACCCTTTAATTATTGGAATGAATGTCATCACTGCATGTTGGAAGGATGTCTTCAACCAAAGAAAATCTGCTTTATTCCCTCAGAAGCTGAAATCTCACAGAGCATGGAAAGAGGCCTTTGCTGTTTGCCAACAGACTGTTACTACCAAGCCGGATGGCTTCTTGGGCTTTGTCCGTCCTGCTAGCCGCAGAGCAGTCCGGATACCCCCGAATTGTGAAATTATGGTTTGGGGCCGAACCTGCAAGAGTGCAACAGAACATATGGTGTTGGTGGAAGCATTGTCTGAGACTGAACCCTGGGGAGTAGCCAGAACCCTGTCAATAGTCAGGGGGGGAAGGCTCCCCATCAGGGTCTGTAATCCCCACCCGTATGAAGTAATGATAGGACGTTATCAGAAACTAGGACAGCTGTATCGAGTGGAGGAGTCTGATGTTCAGGGGGACAATGACCTCAGCCTGACGATGGGATCGGATGGTGTGGTTGAAGTTGGTGTGGTGGAAGCGGCTGGACCGGAGGAGTCTGAAATCCCCAATGAAGAGGTGAGCCAACTAATCAACTCCATAGATCTGACCCCACAGCAGAAAGGAGAGCTTCAGGCCTTGCTTCAGAGATGGCAGAAGGTGTTTGCTGTGAATGACGAGGATTATGGAAGAACTGACTTGGTCCAACATCAAATCCATACAGGTGATGTACCACCCATTAAACAAAGATATCGTCCGCTACCACCACTGATGTACCAGGAGATTAAGACGCTTCTGGCAGACATGTTGAAAAAGGGTGTTATCCGGGAAAGCAGTAGTCCCTGGGCAGCCCCTGTCGTATTGGTGAAGAAGAAGGATGGCAGCTGGCGGTTCTGTGTGGATTACAGGAAACTTAACGGTGTAACCCATAAAGATGCCTTCTCACTCCCTCGAATCGAAGAGACTATTACATGCTTAACCAGAGCAGAGTGGTTCTCCACACTGGATCTTGCCAGTGGATATTGGCAGGTGGAAATGGATCCTAAGGATCGTGAAAAGACTGCTTTCACCACTCCACTAGGCCTATTTGAGTTTGATCGTATGCCTTTTGGTCTTTGTAATGCCCCGGCCACATTCCAGCGTCTCATGCAGCGGTGCTTAAGCAGCCACATTTCAGAATCAGTGTTGGTCTACTTGGATGATATAATCATTTACTCACCTGATTTCTCCACCCATCTGCAGCAGCTGGAGGCAGTCTTACAGAAGTTGTGGCAACATGGGTTAAAGTTGAAGCTGGATAAATGTAAATTGTTCCAGCGTCAAGTGAAGTTCCTTGGCCATCTTGTTGACCAGCAAGGGGTAAAACCAGATCCTGAGAAAATCCAGGCTGTCCTGAACTGGCCTATTCCATCTACCATCCGTCAGGTCAGAGCCTTTCTGGGTCTGGCTGGTTATTATAGACGATTTGTCCCCGGATTTGCTAAATTAGCTCGACCTTTAAATGCTCTTTTAAAGGGTAGTGCCAAGCAGAGATCAAACATGCAGGTTCAGTGGTCTGCAGAATGTCAAGAAGCATTTCAACATCTCAAACATGCTCTTGTCGAACCCCCTGTTTTGGCCTATGCAGATTTTTCTAAACCCTTTGTGCTTTACACTGACGCCAGTAACCAAGGCTTGGGTGCTGTCCTGGCCCAGGTACAAGATGACAAGGAATATGTGATCGCATATGCCAGCCGGAGTCTGCACCCTACAGAACAGAATGATAAGAACTACAGCTCCTTTAAATTGGAACTTCTAGCCCTTAAGTGGGCCATTACCGAGAAGTTCAAAGATTACTTGATGGGGGCCAAGTTTGTTGTATTTACAGACAACAATCCAGTTGCCCACCTACAAAGTGCTAATCTTGGAGCAACAGAGCAACGTTGGGTGGCACAGCTCGCTGCCTTTGATTTTGAGGTGAAGTACAGGGCTGGAAGAGAAAATGTTAATGCTGATGCCCTCTCCAGGTTTCCAGCTGACTGTCAGGCAGCACACCTAACCACCAAGACTGTCCCACTAGGTGACCCACTGGACCAGTTGGCTCATATGGATGACTGGAAGACAGCCCAAGAGAAGGATGCTGATCTCCAGATGCTGAGAAGCTTTCTAGAACAAGGAGCCCACCCTGATGTACAAGCAAGGAAATCACTGCCGCGACCAGTACATAAGTGGCTAAAACAGTGGAAGAGACTTCAACTCCGTGAGGGGGTGCTGTGTCGAGAGGTAATGGACTCCAAGACACACGAAATTCTATTTCAAATCCTTTGTCCTACAGAGAGGCGAAAGGAGGTGTGGAAGAAGTACCACGAGGCCACTGCTCATGCAGGAGTGGAGAAGACTTTGTCTAGGATACGTTGCTTCTTTTTTTGGCCAGGTATGGAGGGGGAGGTCCATGAATTCCAACTGGGTTGTGCTGTCTGTAGCCTGCGAGCTAGAGATGGGCAGAGAGCCCCTTTGCATCCTATTGCAGTGTCCTATCCCCTTGAGGTTGTAGCTCTGGACTTTCTCACATTGGGGAGGCCTACAGACAGATGTCAGAATATTCTGGTGATGACAGATCTTTTTACACGTTATGCATGGGCCGCCCCCACGAAAGATCAGACTGCCCAGACTGCAGTACATGCCCTATGGGCTAATGTCATTCAGACATTTGGTTGCCCTGCTAGGCTACACTCGGATAGAGGAGCTAGCTTTGAGTCTGCCCTGATGTACCAGTTATGCAGGTGTTATGGCATTACGAAAAGTAGAACCACTCCATATCATCCTGCTGGTAATGGTGGGGTCGAGCGACTGAACCAGACACTACTACACATGCTGCGTTCGCTTGAAGCAGAGAAACAGCAGAGGTGGCCTGAGTTTTTACCGGAGCTTTTACAGGCATATAATAACACTGTTCATGGAGCCACAGGGTATGCTCCTTCATATCTAATGTTTGGGAGGCATCTGAGACAGCCGGTGGATGTGGATCTGGGTGTCGGGCAGGAACCCCTATACCATGACCTGGATGGTTGGGTTAGGGACCACCATCAAAAGTTATCTTTTGCCTATGAAACAGCTAAGAAGAATATGAGTGCAGCAGGTACCCAAAGCAAAAGGGTTTATGATAAAAAGGCACAAGCCCTGCCGTTAACACCAGGAGAGAGGGTATGGATAAAGGACAGGAATAGGCAGGGACGAGGCAAGCTGCATCCAGGCTGGAGTTCAGAACCATATGTCGTAGTGGAACGTGTGGGTGACACAGGTGTGGTATACAAGGTACAGCGAGAAAAAGGAGGGGGGGGCGAGAAGGTCCTCCATCGGAATGCTTTAAAGCTATGCATCACCCCTGCAGCAGACAATGATCTACCTGTAGTTGAGGTTAACCCTGAGGTGCAAATGGCGATCGAACCTCCCTTTTATTGTTTTATGCCCACTGTTCAAAATGCGCAGCCTGAAGGACTGCCAGAGCTGCGACGCTCAGCAAGGTCAAACATTGGGCAGCCTCCTGCACGTTATACATAGTCCAAATAATGTGCCAGGGACTGTCACAGTTAAAATATGGGGGGATGTCACACAGTGGAAATTTGTTTTATTGTGATGGTGTGATTATGTAAATATGTGTGCATGATTTCTCTTTTACTGCATGTTTTTATTGTTGTGGTGTTTTCATCCACTGTGAACTCTGAGGACAAATTGCCTGATGATGGCCACCTGTGGAGTTGTGGGTGTGCCTGGAAGCAGCCTATCAGCTGTTTCACAGACTTGCCAAAGGAAGCTGGCAGAACATTTAAAGGGTGAAGAACTCACTACAGGAGGAGAGGGGAGAAGCAGGCCATAACAGCCAGGCGTGGTGGGAGGAGAGACTAAGTAACCACCAAGTATAAGCAGACTGATCGGCACGACGTGGGGACCATCTCTGCAGCAGGAACAGAGTGCAGTGGAAAACAAAGTGTTGGATTGGCAGCGGGGCAGAGGTAAAACTCTGCCTGCATCCGAGTCCAGTGGCGAGTGAGAGGTGCTTGGGGGCGGACCACAGCAAGGACGCGGTGCAACTGGACCAATCCTGAGACGGCTGCGGGGTGGAACTAAGAACTCACTTCCTTTGTGGACTCTGCTGCTGGACAATTATCCTGGACTGGAAGCCTCCCGTTTTCAGTTGTTTTACTGATTTTAGATTATTTAAAGAAAACGTTTTATTGTGTTTTTTAAGCTTTTTAAGAGACTGGTTTTTATGAGAAATAAAAACCCTCCATTTCAATCTGATCTGTTCTCTGTTCCCTGGGTTCTGACTCGCTAGCTCCCTCTAATTGTGAAAGGACCTACTGTAACACTGAGCTGTCCAACTTGGTGTTGACACAAGCAAAAGAGGATAAGCTGAAAGGTTTCTGTTACAACTGTGGCGAAGATTCCCATTACCTAGCTGATTGTAACAACCCTTCCAATGCTGAGTTGGTGCAACAGAAGCTACTACAAAGACACAAGCAAAGGTATCCTGCACGGTTGGACAACACTACCCCAACCGCATCTTTAAACAGAAAGTAGCTACTGTTGTGGAACGGACAGTAGCTGATCATGGAGAAAGTTCCACATTATTTTCCGAGCAAAGCAAAGAGACAGTGCAGGCAAAGACTCAAGGAGTACGAGAGACCACAATACCTCCAGGTCTGGTGGGGAAAACATGTGAAGCGACTGCATGGCTAGATAATGTTCAGTGCCAATGTCTTCTTGATACGGGGTCACAAGTAACATGTATAGCCCAGTCATTTTACCAGCAGTATCTTTCGCATCGTAAGCTGCATTTGATTAGTGAAATTCTGGAGATCGAAGGCGCAGCAGGGCAGCTTGTCCCATACCTGGGGTATATTACAGTGGATGTGAAGTTTCCCAACGAAGAGTGTGGCACAAATGCAACCATCACAACGTTAGCCTTGGTCTGTCCTGATCAGACATATAGTACCAAAACACCTCTTCTTGTGGGTACCAATGTTCTCATACAGCTGCTGGGAGATTGCAAAAGAGTGAGTGGACACAGATATGTTGAAAAACTGCCGATCCACGCTAACTTTATCTCTGCGTATGCAGCTTGTGAAGAAAAGAACAAAACCGACTTAAGTGACGCAAAGCCCATGCCTGTACGTCTTAGTGGGAGGAAACCAATGACAATCCCCAAAGGTGGCATGTGTGAGGTAACTGGTAGATTTCATGCTAAAATGTCAGGAAATGAAGTCACCGTCCTGATAGAAGAACATCAAACACAGTCTCTCCCAAGGGGGCTTCTGGTTCGCAGCCACCTCATCCAGGTTCAGCCAAGATCATGTGTAAAAGTCAAGGTACTCATTCACAATATGGCTGATCATGCCATCACTTTGCAGCCACAGAGAGTTATTGCAGAATGTTCTTTGGTGGATTGGGTTAAATCTGGCAAAGTTAATGAGAATTATGCTTCTCACAAAGCCAAAATGTTCGTTACCAGCCAGAATGGGATAAGTGATGAAAATTCTGTCGATTTAAACTTTGAAGACTCTCCTGTCTCGGAACAGTTTAAGGAACATATCACAAAAAGAATCAACCAAGAAGCAGCAAATGCTTTTGCCAAACATGATCTGGACATAGGACATATGACAGGTGTTGACCATGCTATTGAGCTAATGGATCACATCCCCTTCAAAGAACGCACACGTCGTGTCTCACCCGCAGATTTTGAGGATTTGAAACAACATTTGAAAGACCTCTTAGTTGCTGGAATCATAGAGGAATCTAATTCCCCGTATGCGTCGCCAGTTGTTCTAGTGAGGAAACGCAATGGTGAACTGAGGATGGTAGTGGATTATCGTAAGCTCAACAAACTCACCAAAAAGGATGCATATCCTCTCCCGCGGATTGAAGAGACCTTTACCTTGTTATCTGGGTCCAAGTGGTTCACTGTACTTGATCTAAAGAGTGGCTACTATCAGCTTGATGTCAGAGAGGAGGACCGTCCCAAAACAGCCTTTACAACCCCTTTTGGAACATGGCAGTTTCAAAGACTACCACAAGGGCTGACAAATTCCCCTGCTACATTCCAGAGGACTATGGAGAAGGTGATGGCTGGCATTAATTTGGAGGAAGTCATAGCATTCTTGGATGATCTGATCATTTTTTCAGATACACTAGAGCAGCATGAAGAACGTCTGATGAAAGTCTTGAAACGAATCTCAGAGTTTGGGTTGAAATTGTCACCATCCAAATGCAAGTTCTTCCAAATGTCTGTAAAATACCTTGGCCATGTGATATCTGCCAATGGTATACAGCCAGATCCTGACAAGATAGCTGCAGTTCGGGATTGGCCAATCCCAACCACAGTGAGAGAACTGAGATCCTTCCTGGGATTTTCTGGATACTACAGGAGATTTGTGGAGGGATATTCAAAAATCGTGAGACCGCTAAATGAACTGCTACAAGGACAGTTTTCCACCAGAAGAAAAGATAAGTCACATACATCTAAAACACAGTCCTTGGTTAACAAGTGGAGTCAAACCTGCCAGGTAGCTTTTGACACAGTGGTGCAGAAACTGACAAGTGCTCCTGTCTTAGGGTTTGCTGACTGGAAAATTCCATACATCTTGCACACCGATGCCAGTGTCAATGGCTTAGGTGCTGCTTTATATCAGGTCCAGGATGGGAAAACACGTGTCATTGCATACGCCAGCCGTGGACTCTCCCGAAGTGAAAAGAACTACCCTGTGCACAAATTGGAGTTCCTGGCACTAAAGTGGGCTATCTGTGAAAAGTTCCACGATTATTTGTATGGTGCCTCATTCCAAGTCTTAACTGACAACAATCCATTGACATATGTGTTGAGCACAGCCAAACTGGATGCTACTGGACATAGATGGCTTGCAGCACTTTCGTTGTATAACTTTGACATAAAATACAGGACTGGAAAAACAAACATTGACGCAGATGGCTTGTCTAGGATACCACATGAGTGCCTTCCAGATGATGAGGAGTCAGAGGACTTGGACAGGAGGGTGGGTCAGTTGATGGACAGGGCATCACACTCACCGGAGGATTTCAAAATGCTGAGCCAAGATGTGAAGAACATAGTATGCCTGCGGCATCAGGTGGCCAGTAAAGCTACTCAATCAACAGATGATACTGGAGATGATCCTACATCAGACAACGAGGAAGATGGGTACATACCATTGGTAGAAACCCTCCTTTGTGATGAGAATGCAGTTCCGGACAATCTCGAGGAGCCTGATCCATGGCCTGGGAGTTCCACTTTACCAGGTTTAAAAGCAGCCGACTGGCAGCAATTTCAAAGGGAAGATGACACTATTAAACGTGTCATAGACCTGATGGAGTCTGGCACAACATTGTCAGGAACGGAAAAGCGCCAGGAGAGTCGTGATGTGTGCCTTCTCTGGAAAGAGAGACCCCGACTGATTTTAATCGATAAAGTATTGTATCGTCAAGTGTATAACCAAGTTGGGCAGTGCCATAACCAGCTTGTGATTCCGGAAAGTCACAGAGAAATCGCTTTGGAGGGGGTACATGACCAGACAGGACACATGGGATACGAAAGAACACTGGAGCTGGCTCGTGCTAGATTTTATTGGCCAAAAATGACAGCAGCTGTTGAGCAGAAGTGTAAAACATGTGAACGGTGTCTAAGAAGAAAAGCAAGAGCTCAAAGAGCAGCAAAACTGGTCAATATCAAAGTGTATTCCCCATTAGAACTGGTCTGCATAGATTTTTTATCTTTGGAGCCAGACTCTGGAGACATTAGAAATATTTTAGTGATCACTGATCACTTTACTAAATATGCTATGGCATTTCCAACAAAAGACCAAACTGCTAAAACAGTGGCAACAATCCTGTGGGAGAACCTGATATGCAACTTTGGTTTCCCGAAGAGAGTCCACAGTGATCAAGGTGCAAATTTCGAGTCTGAGATTGTGGCTGAGCTATGTAAATTAGCTGGAGTGAAATCTAGAACCACACCTTATCATCCGAGGGGGAACCCAGTGGAAAGATTTAACCGCACTCTCTTGGATCTCTTAGGCACACTGGAAGACAAGAAAAAGGAACATTGGCGAAAATATGTGCGTCCCGTAGTGCACGCTTACAATTGTACGCGGAATGATGCAACTGGGGAGTCACCATTTTTCCTGATGTTTGGACGTCAGCCTCGCCTACCCATTGATCTTTGCTTTGGGATTTGTCCAGCGGGATATGACCCAAAGACCCACACTCATTACGTGAGTGATTTGAAGAAAAGACTGAAGTACGCCTACAAACTAGCCACAGAGTCGGCTGAAAAGCGACAACTACTTAATAAAAGAAGATGGGACAGCAAGGTCACTGCTGCTGCCATTGATGTGGGAGACCGAGTTTTAGTGCGGAATGTGAACATCAGGAAGAAACACAAGATAGCAGATAGATGGGAGTCTACAGTATATGTGGTCACAAAGCAGCCAAATACAGACATCCCAGTTTATGTTGTCACACCAGAGGATGGAGATGGAAGAGAGCGTATCTTGCACAGAGACCTCCTGCTCCCTTGTGGATTTTTGCCAGTTAAGCATATTGTTCATGAGGAACAGGCCTCCACCAGAGTTGATAAACCTTGCACACGCTCCAGAGTAAGAGAAGGATTGACACAAAGTAAAGAGGATAGCTGTTGGCAGGAAGTGCTCCTTAATCCTGAGGCTCCAGAGTTCCAAATGCCAGGAAAAGAGGCCAGAGAAGATAGTCTCTTGGTTGAGGAAGATGATCTCAGTTTTCTGAATGGAGGAGAGGAAATCAGTTTTCAAGTCGAAGGTGAAACCTGTGATGAAGAGCAAATCCCAGTCTGTACGCATGCCTGTTCTGTGGATAACTATGCAGGTGCTACAGTTGACTTCACTTCTGCTCCAGAGTCCTGTACAAGTACTGTTTCAATACCTACTTGCGACAGTGAAACCTGCGGTAAGGTTGATGAAACTTCAAAGCAGGGCAATGGAGAAGCCTCGGCTATTCGCCAAAGGTCCAGACGTGAACGGCGTCCGCCTGTAAAACTTCAGGATTATACAGGATGGACAGCTAGATGTCAGCAGCAGACAGTAGGTGACAAACCACAGTTGGATGTTTCAAGTCTTATGGCAATGATGCAAACTCAGACTGCCTTGTTAATGAATCTGATGAATATGGTTATGGCAATATCTGACGAGGACGTCAGAGTTTAGTAGGGGAGGATGTAACCCACCCTAAATTTGGAGAAAGAAAGAAAAAAAAAAAAAAAAAAAAAAGAAGAACTTAAGTAGGGATACTATGATATTGTGATCAATAATTGTCACAACACAAAGTATGAGTTTTCTATGTTCACCTTATAAATCAGACACCAATAGTTCAGGTTACGCCACTTTGTGTTAATAAATTCTAATTTTCAACACTTTTCAGCAGTGGTAAACATTTTGCGGTAATGCCCACTAGGTGGCCACTGTGCAGCGCTGGTGTTCTTTCTGAACCTGTTGTGGAGGGAGAAACAGCGACAGCGTAGCTCTGAAAGAAGAAGAGAATAATATCCCTAAGAGTGAATTATTTTATTCTTTCTTTTGATGGCGGCGTCTGAAAACTTTTTTTTTGTTAACATAGGTAAGCTCATATATCATGGTTATTCCTAACTTTTATCCTGTACAAGTTTTAAAGACTGTTGTTTGCATACAGTTGAAAGGAGGGGCACCATCTTAATGGCTGCTGTACTGACTACTTCTAGAAGTGTCGGTCGTGTGTTGATGTCAATGTAGTTGCTAAAACTGTTTCATTTTATACAAATTATTAGTTAAGACATATGTGGCCAAATGTTAAATTTCATTGTTGTGCTGACTTTAAAGTTGTAGTTTGATCTAAAAAAAAAAAAAAAAAAAAAAAAAAACTGCAGCGCTGTTTTTTTTTTGTTTTTTTTTTGCCGTTCTTTCTGAACCTGTTGTGGAGGGAGAAACAGCGACAGCGTAGCTCTGAAAGAAGAAGAGAATAATATCCCTAAGAGTGAATTATTTTATTCTTTCTTTTGATGGCGGCGTCTGAAAACTTTTTTTCTGTTAACATAGTTAATGGCTACTGAGAGATTGAGTGGCGGACTGTGAGCGAGACAGTGGGTACGACGGAGGAGCAGTGTGTTTCCATTTCCGGCGGCCATAGCAGGAGAGAGAGAGAGCGTGATGGACAGCGGGCTGAACTCTGAACTTCAGGCCTGAGTTTGAAATTTCATCTTTACTGTCTCATCAAATGAGGATTTTCTTTTCCTCTTGTGGTGTTGGAGGATAATATTGGATTTCATTTTTTTTTTTCTGAGCTCAAAAATAGGTATTGGGTTGTGCACAACTAAACTAAATTGACTATTGCTGCAGCAAAATTTAAACAGGTACTTTTGTTTGTTCGTTTGCTTTATTTTTTTTTCTGGCCAGAATATATGTCATCATTATTATCTGACATTTTGGATCAGTAAGTGACCGTGTCTCATTTATTGTTGTACATTGGAAAATAATAATTTTTTTTTTAAAAGAGTTAAAGTGCAGTTGTGTTTTCATTTCTTTGTGTGAAGTCAATAATCATCGACAGCCAAAGAATAAATGATTATTAAGTGCTAGTTCATTTGATATCTATTTTATCTTTAATCCCTCGGACCAGGACATTGCTCAAAGTATTTGAGTAGTGATCCCAGACCTTGAGGTTATTTTTTTTACAGGTAAATGTTGGAGGCTGATCAGAACCTGGTTACATTTAGTTTAGTAGTGAGTAGGGTTCCCACGGTTGTTGAATCAGAGAATTACTGTAACAGGGAATTGCCGTTGGTTCAATAAAAGCAACAACTTGTGGAATAGTAATTGTTTGTGTTCATTCCAATTCACAGTCGCATGGTCTTTCAGAAAATAGAGTTACCACTTTTCGTGTTAACATCTGACATTAAAACAGAGACACAATCATTGGACTGGTGATAAAGAAGTAAGAGTTTAGACTCTGTTGAATCCTTTAAAAAGCAGCTGAAGACTCTTTTATATAGACAAGCCTTTGCTTAAATGTACGTATTTTGATGTTATCCTCGTAAGCTGTTCTTGTGATATTTCTATTTGGTATTTATGCTGTAAAGCACTTTATGATTTTATCTCTGAAAGGTGCTCTATAATTAAAGTTTACTCACCAGTATATTATGTTTCCTTTGTTTCAGCTTCTTCATACTTTCTCATATTTAGCAATTTATTGACAACATAAGGACAAAGTATGTGACAACAACTTTTTCAGACCATGAGACGTGTCCACTGATGCTGCTGTGGACAACCCGCAGCTCTTCCGGACATGGACAAAAAGTTTTTGCTCCACTCTTCCAACTGCAGCTGTGAACCACAATGGGCCAAATCCACATTTTCACGGGCATACATTGGGATAAAATAAGGATTGTTTTTTTCCCCTTTCCCTTCTCCAACATTTATGACTTTGGGTCACCACTCGCAGCTCATCTGGAAAAACCCAACATGTGATCCAGCAGTTGCTTTCAATACTTTCCTGCTGCCATAGAGCTGGTCATGGAACAGTTTGGAAACACTAATTATTAACCGTGTTGCGTTAGTTCCTGCTGATAATGGACATTCCTAAGACAGGAATAATGAAACTAGAGTGAGTTCAGCTGTGATTGCGTGCAGATATCTGAATGAGCAGATGTTTAAACCCATCTTTTAAGATAAAAACTAGTTCAGATTTAGTTTTTAAGTGTCCCACTGAGTAGTTCGAATCAAACCAGATAGTGCAGATAGTGTTGAACTGACTGATCGAGCTGTTCAGAACGCATCAGGAAAGTAGGGAAAAAAGTTTAGTCGACATTTTTGAGAGCAAAAAAATAATACAAAATGAAGGGAATAATGGAGATTTTTTCGAGGTACCAAATGTGTTATGTTAGTCTTTCTGTGCATGTCGTGGTGGAACTCAATGAACTGGCCTTTCCCATCCATCAGCACCGCTGCTCAGCAGCTGGATGTGATTGAGCTGCTCAGTGCCCCGCATCATCTGGAGACAACAGTAGGAGTGAAGTCATTCAGCTCAGTTTGCTTTGAATCTTTGCCTGACATTTTATTCCCAGCCCTCACATTACTTCATTTTTTTCTCATGGATTTTCATATAAGCCCCGCCCTCCCTCCTTGCCGCACAGCCAGGCTTGTTTGCGCATTAAAGCCACTTAGCCTCCTGACCCTGTAAAAAAAAAAAGTGCTGTAGTTTGCCGCTGCCCTGGTCTTCGGTAGGCGTCTCACTGTGGAGCACGACATGGGATTCTCCACTGCTGGAGACATCCATTTGGCCCTGCTGGAAGGAAACATTAAACACAGGCTGATGGCTGTAAGACATTCATCATCCTGCTTCTGGCCAGCAGCACAATCAGGCAACTTTTTGCTGCTTCATCCAGCCAGCTGGGAGCCCGTGAATCATCCATATTCCCGACAGTTAATGTGTCTTCTTCACAAGCCTCCGTATCTGGCTCTGCATTTAACTGGGTGCAGATGGCCTCACACTGAGACTCAATCGCGAAAACACCTCGCACACATGCCAAAGAGGATGTTTGGATTCGAATTAAATTCCTACCCTGGCAAAGCTCTTATCCATCCCATCATGAATCATGAATAAGTCCATTAAAAAAAGTCCAGACTTGTCACTGATGTGTTATCATGGAAGTTTGGCCACCTCACACTCAGCGGTCTGTTGCTGGAATGCAGTCTGTCATCATCCAGTCATTACTTTTAAATGTGCATGTGAGTGCGCATCTTCACGTCTCTCCAGCAGTGGCCCACAGTGTCCAACCATTCACCAGTGTGAGACAGCCTTGTCCCGCTTTAAAGTGACTGATGGGAAGAGGCTGACTGGTCCTGACTGAGCGGCTGAAGAGAAGAGCTGCTGCAGGAGAGACTTGAAAAAAGTTTTCCTCTCATAAATAGTTCTTCAGCAAAAACAACCTGAGTAACTAAAAAAATGCAGTTTTCAAATTGGATTCAAGTAGAAGTGGACTTGCCGGTGTTCTTTGGATATTTTTCCTGTTTTGAGGCCGAGATAGCATGAGATGAAGGTCACAGCGGGCCCTAGGGTGGGAAAGCGTGAATTAAACCGTGTACCCGGTTTTGTCAGGAATCAGAGACAGAGGACCCAGTATTCAGCCAGACAAGAGAGGTTTTTAAGCAAAAGAACAGGATTTATTAATGATCAGGGACAGGCAAGGCTCAATGGTCAAAAAGGCAGTCCAAAATCCGGTACACAAAATGGCAATCCAAAAAGGCAGAAGTACAGATAAGGCTAAGGCAAAACTCACAATATCCCAAGGCCGGTCCAGGTCAGAAAAACAGGTAAGCAATCAACAGGGCTATCAAAAATAAAACGCTGGATAAGACTCACCATGTGGTTTGAATTGATCTGGCAGATTGCAGGAGTTTGTGGCAGGACTATATAGGGGAGTGAGCAGGTGAACAGGAGTGAAGACTAATCACAAGTGAGCAGGTGGAACTAATCAGGGCAAGGGAGCTGACTGATTGCTGAGGGGAGAACAAACCGAGCTGATAAAGTGACAGGTAAACAACAGTTAATCTAAACAGAACAACACGTCTAAAACAAAGCCAAAACAAGAAAGAACCCAAAAGCAGAAACTTAAATAAAACGGATAACCTGAACCAAGACAAAACCCAAATCATGACAGAGCCCCTCCCTCAAGGACGGATACCAGACGTCCTTTAAACAAGACAAATAATAAACAAAAACAGACTAGACCGGGTGGGTGGAGGGTGGTACAGGACGGAGGGCTAGAGTAAAACAAATGTCCAAATACAAACTAAACAACCCACGACGAGTTAAGTTCTCAGGTGGGCGTCCAGGAGGACGGCCTCGGCGAGTCAGGTTCTCCGGCGGACGTCCCGAAGGACGGCCTCGGCGTGTCAGGTTCTCCGGCGGACGTCCCGAAGGACGGCCTCGGCGTGTCAGGTTCTCCGGCGGACGTCCCGAAGGACGGCCTCGGCGTGTCAGGTTCTCCGGCGGACGTCCCGAAGGACGGCCTCGGCGTGTCAGGTTCTCCGGCGGACAGCCTAGGCGTGTCAGGTTCTCCGGCGGACAGCCTAGGCGTGTCAGGTTCTCCGGCAGACAGCCTAGGCGTGTCAGGTTCTCCGGCGGACGGCCCCTGTAAGACGGGTAATCCGGCGGGTGTCTTGTAGGACGGCCCCGGTTGACAAAGATGTCCGGCGGCCGGTGGCGAAGCAGGTCTCTCGGAGGCCGGCGACGGAGCAGCAACCTCGGAGGCCGGCGGCGGACCAGCAACCTCGGAGGCCGGCGGCAGACCAGCAACCTCGGAGGCCGGCGGCAGACCAGCAACCTCGGAGGCCGGCGGCGGAACAGGACCTTCAGGAACCGACGCCTGGAGAGAGAAAGAGCAGAACCTGGCGCCGGACTAAAGGCTAGAAGAGGCGCCTCGCTACGGGCTTCAGGTTCAGGAGGCGCCTGGCTACAGGCTACAGGTTCAGGAGGCGCCTGGCTACAGGCTACAGGTTCAGGAGGCGCCTGGCTACAGGCTTCAGGTTCAGGAGGCGCCTGGCTACAGGCTTCAGGTTCAGACGGGGCCTGGCTACAGGCTTCAGGATCAGACGGGGCCTGGCTACAGGCTTCAGGATCAGACGGGGCCTGGCTACAGGCTTCAGGATCAGACGGGGCCTGGCTACAGGCTTCAGGATCAGACGGGGCCTGGCTACAGGCTTCAGGATCAGACGGGGCCTGGCTACAGGCTTCAGGATCAGACGGGGCCTGGCTACAGGCTTCAGCTTCAGGTTTAGGCAGACTCTTAGAAATCAGGAACCTCAGCAGGAGCCCCTCCAACACCTCCGACAAAGATAGTCTGTTCAGCCACTTGGAAAAATGGCTGTCTAGCCGAAGGTGCGGGGGCAAGAGCTTTAGAAGAGGCCCAGGGATCTCCAAGTCTCCATGGGGCTCTGGGAGCTTGTCTTCTCGCCAAGAAACCCGATGCTTGTCGTCTGGACGGGGGCCACGACGACGCTTGTCGTCTGGACGGGGGCCACGACGACGCTTGTCGCCTGGACGGGGGCCACGACGACGCTTGTCGTCTGGACGGGGGCCACGACGACGCTTGTCGTCTGGACGGGGGCCACGACGCCCAGTGTCCCGATGAGCCCCAGAGTTGCGGCCTGGTAGAGGGCTCGTCTGAACCCCCTCCTCGTGGACCAGTGGTAGACCCTCCTGGGTTCCCACGTCGCAGACTGGCGGCAGACCCTCCTGGGTTCCCACGTCGCAGGCCGGCTGCGGGCCCTCCTGGGTCTGAGCGTCTTGGGCCGGCTGCGGGCCCTCCTGGGTCCAAGCGTCTTGGGCCGGCTGCGGGCCCTCCTGGGTCCAAGCGTCTTGGGCCGGCTGCGGGCCCTCCTGGGTCCAAGCGTCTTGGGCCGGCTGCGGGCCCTCCTGGGTCCAAGCGTCTTGGGCCGGCTGCGGGCCCTCCTGGGTCCAAGCGTCTTGGGCCGGCTGCGGGCCCTCCTGGGTTGCAGCGTCTTGGGCCGGCTGCGGGCCCTCCTGGGTTGCAGCGTCTTGGGCCGGCTGCGGACCCTCCTGGGTTGCAGCGTCTTGGGCCGGCTGCGGAGACTGTGCTGCTTTAAAGCTGCGGGGAGACGGCACTGGAACTGAGGCTGAGGATGGGTCCTCCAGGACAGAGGCAGGAGCCGAGGCGTCGGTCGGACCCCCGGGGACAGATGTGGGTCGGCTGCACAAGAACCGTAGGGCCGATCTATAATGCCCCTCCACCTCCCTTAACTCTCTCTCCAGAGTCGGTGAGGGACGGGTTGCAAGGACCTCCCTGAGGTTCTTAATAATGGGGGCAAAAGTCCTTATTTTATTTTCCAGAGCCCGAACATAAGCGTCACCGATCGGCGACGGACCCCCCTGGGTCTCCACGTCGCAGATCGGCGACGGACCCTCCTGAGTCTTCGCCAGAGGGCCATCCAACGCCCCCTCTCGGGTCTTGGATGGAGACGGACCCTCCATAATGGATTCAGGAGCCGATGGAGGCTGAGTAAAACTGTCAGACTGACTAGCTAAAGAGACTAAGCTCCGTTTAGCAGCTCTACGGTGGCGTTTACGGGGCTGACCTGAACGGGAGCGCCGCAGACCAGCCTCTGCCTGTGGAGATGAGTCCCCGTGAATATGCGTTGGCGGCCACGCCTCCTCCATGTAAACCGGAAACTGGTCTGGGTTGAGAAAAAGATCAGGCTGGAGATCAGCAATAATATCAGCCTCAACCTCTACAAACAATCTCGGGTCAGGAAAAAACCCATGAGTGGAGTTTCTGGGTGAGTAATCCAGACTGCTGCTGCTGCTGCTGCTGCTGCGATAGCGTCTGGGACCGACACCAGGGGGACAGAACGCCAGTCTAGAACCTTCCAGTGAGCCTCCTTGCAACATGGCTCTGCCGGAGAGTGAGGTACAGACCGGCGGCAGGTTCATGTTAAGAAAAAAGAAGAAGAAAAAAAAAAGGAAAAATACCCCAGACTTATCTGGCGATGGGTCCGGTTTTTGGCCAGATCAATCTGTCAGGAATCAGAGACAGAGGACCCAGTATTCAGCCAGACAAGAGAGGTTTTTAAGCAAAAGAACAGGATTTATTAATGATCAGGGACAGGCAAGGCTCAATGGTCAAAAAGGCAGTCCAAAATCCGGTACACAAAATGGCAATCCAAAAAGGCAGAAGTACAGATAAGGCTAAGGCAAAACTCACAATATCCCAAGGCCGGTCCAGGTCAGAAAAACAGGTAAGCAATCAACAGGGCTATCAAAAATAAAACGCTGGATAAGACTCACCATGTGGTTTGAATTGATCTGGCAGATTGCAGGAGTTTGTGGCAGGACTATATAGGGGAGTGAGCAGGTGAACAGGAGTGAAGACTAATCACAAGTGAGCAGGTGGAACTAATCAGGGCAAGGGAGCTGACTGATTGCTGAGGGGAGAACAAACCGAGCTGATAAAGTGACAGGTAAACAACAGTTAATCTAAACAGAACAACACGTCTAAAACAAAGCCAAAACAAGAAAGAACCCAAAAGCAGAAACTTAAATAAAACGGATAACCTGAACCAAGACAAAACCCAAATCATGACAGGTTTTCTGTTTTTGTCAGGTTGGATTTGAACTGCCGTTCTCCTGGGACATCTCAGGTCTCCACTAAGTGTGCAGCCCATCTCCCCGTCCTGGTCCCCTCCGTTGGCTGGCCCCTTGACCCGTTGGGGCGTTGGTGTCCAGGGCTGGGTGCTTGGTTGTGCATCGGCTCACTCCTGGCGGCTGCCTCGCAGGGCTCGCCGGGGACAGGTTGCCCCTGGGCAAGTACAAGTGGGAGTTGCCCTAGGGCAGGCATGTCCAAAGTGCGGCCCGGGGGCCATTTGTGGCCCCTGGACTGATTCTGTGTGCCCCCCGCCCCAACTGCATTTGGTCTACTGGAAAAATTTGGCTGATGGAGATGGAAACATTTTATTTCTATTAGGCTACAATTAATGCAGACAGGTTTTCATCTTACAACTGAAAACATCTGGTACAACACAATATATTCATGTTTAAATAACCACAGTTTTTACATTCTATTTAATTTTATAGTAGATATGACCACATCTGTCTGAGGGCTTTAACTTAGAGGCAAATTTTTGTGCATTTAAAGCTTTTTTTTAATCAATTTTTTATTAAAATGAGCTAAATACAGTTTTTTAAAATAAATACCGACCCAAATACAGTTCTCTGAGTCTAACATAATTAGCAAACTGCTTGACCATCTTTTAATAAAGCAAATGTGCAAAACCCGTTTTTAGCTTTGGATCTACAGTGATTTAACATCCTTTTCCTTCAGAAACTCAGAATAATTTGTTTAATTGAAATCATCATATTTTGTGAAACAGATAAAAGAATCACAACATCATTTCTGGGTTATTTTTATCGTTGTTATTATTATCCATTTTTTGGCCCTCGAGTACTTTTGACTTCAGAATTTCGGCCCACGTGCCAAAAAGTTTGGACACCTCTGCCCTAGGGGGGAAAGAGCTGGGTCTACCAAAGGTGTTTCACAGTTGACAGGGTGCGGTAGCTCTAACACCATGCCACGCCCAGCCTCTCCAGCATGTGTTTGCATTAGTAACATTTAGTAATGTAGTGTAAAGTTGATGTGTATGCAGACGTCTAAAGAGGATTGAAATTTGGGTTGCGCTTGGTTGTGCGAGACCCCACTCATTGCTGACAGCAGATATGAGTCGGAGGGATTGCTGCACAGTTACCAACTCAATGACCACAACTGTCCACCTTCACTAAATGCTCATCCAGGAAGGGTGAATGCTGCAAGTCTATGACTCGATGTAATCTGTTGAGTTTCCTTAGATATAAAACTTTTTAACCAAACTGAATGATAAACTGAACAAGAAGTATCATTTGATAACTAGGAACTACTTGGAATGTATGTAATTTACAAGGAATCCGTCAATAGGATTGAATTGAATTGACTTGTCCAATCCTTGAGACAACATGTGAATTGCTGCAATAGAGATAAACTGAACTGAAGTGATTTAGTTTAGCCACAGATGTGACCGAAAGTACACAGTCCAAGAAGTTTCACCATATCCTACCAGTCCACAGAATCATTTTCCAAAGGTCTTGGAGGTCATCAAGATGTTTTTTGGTCAATTTTAGACAAACCTTCATGTTCCTCTGTATCAGCAGTTGTTTTGGCCATAGAGCCCTACCATGGAGGGCATTTTTGCTCCTTCTCTTTCTTGTTGTTGAATCATGAGCTCCTCCTGAGGCAGTAAGGGCTCTTGTGTGATCTCTGGGATAAGTCATCAATGTGCTCCTGCAGTAAGTTTGGTAGCACAGCCATTCCTGTTAGGGACCAAATAGGCTTTCTTTAATTTTAGACATCTCCAATCCTCGTAAGATCAAGGTGACCTATTTACATACTATTTTAGGAATCCTTTAAATTCTAACATTTGAATGATTTTTTTACATGGCAGTATAAAACTCAATAAAACAGTGTTTACCTAAAGCCGTCTAAGCTTCTCTAGCTTTTCACAACACTTTGCTTTTATATCAGACTGGTGAGTCTGAGCAGAAACACTTCAGATGTCCAGCTCTCTGTACGTGAAAAGGTCATTGGTGGTACTCCAACCGCCGTTTCTCATTGTGTACAGCTTCCTGCAACAGGTAGAGGAACTACTGATGGAGCTAAGTCCAAGGACAAACCATGTTAGAGGCTGCCGAAGACTTGAGATGGGGAAGAAAACTGATGCCGACAAATTGTTTTCCATCCAATCGGACTGAGTCTGGGCTGTTTAGTTAAGAAGAATGGACAAAATGCCAGTCTGTGAATATTTAAAGCTGGTGGAGAAAAGGTGCTTCTACAAAGTGCTGACTTTTTAGATTTTTATTTGTTGAAAAACATGTACCATTCTCTTTGCACTCTTAGTGCTTTGTCATATAAAAAATCCACTTAAACAGTAAATGCTGTGTTTGTAACATGAGAAAATATAAAGGCAGACAGGACGGTATTAAGGCTTTGCAAGTCACTGTTAAAACTCTAATGGAGATCCAGGAAAAAGTTTTGTCCTCTACTTGCTCCATTTTGGCTCTCTGTAACCTAGGACGATCAAGTTATTCAGTTTTCAAATGAAGGCTTACTCAAACCAACTGCCCTCTAATTAAGCTAATTTTAGCAGGACCATCTCTAAAGTAGGTCTCTCTAAAGGCTACTGTATCTCTTTCCAAGATGTCTGCTCCCGAGTCAAGCCTGCTATGAACTGAAGCCACGCCTTCACAGGTCAGGACGTCCTGGTTTTCGGTAACTGCTTGAAATGTAGCCCTCATGAAAAAGTTGAAAGCTGAGCTGCATCAGGCAGTGCAACTTCAGCCACAATTGAAGACTGGGTCGGAACCCTCCAAACTACATTTAAAGTTGTTTGAACTATGTATCCCGTCTTGTAAAGATGAAGACTTTTCTTCTTGTGTCGTGTTATAAAGGTCTATATGGTTCATTCTAAAACTGGTAGAAAGCAGGTTAACAATATGAAATGAGATTTTTGAACCATGGTGCGGTCAATTTGTGTAACTCAGAAGGAATTTCCAAGTCAATTAAATTAACCAGAACTTCCCCTTGGAAATGGACGGCTGAAAGTTCTCCCACAAACACTGACCTCAACATCCAACATGAGTGCTGAAGGTATAAAAACAGTGACATTTACTGTTTACTACTCCTAGTTTGTTACTCATCAGCTTATTTCTTATTTCCTTTCGGTACAGCCACTGAATGCTGAACTGTAAAGAAATGCATTCTTGCTCATATTGCTGACAACGTTTATCCTGGTAACCAACCACAACAACCAGCAAATCTCACTGGTTTTCAGATGTGCATCTGAAACACAGGAGCGTTAGAGGTAAAATAATTCCTAGATTCCAGTTCTGAATTAGCTCCTGCTAACATGAGCACTGCTCAACTGTTATCAGATTGATGAAATCAGGCGTGTAAAACAAAGCAGCTGGTGGGCCAAGTGGGGGTTCACCAGGTCAGTATCTCAGTCAGGTCCCTCGCCAAGCATTCTCAGCTTGGAGCTCATCTCCTACTCTTAGAGGTTCAAATTGCTTGGCTGGTTGGGGTTTGCAACTCCTTGCAGAAGTTCCCACCAGAAGGACCACAGCAGTAGCCTCGTGAGACCACCCTGATCTCGTGAGCTTTCAAGGTTTCACTCGCAGATCAGTCTGGCTACTCTCCGTTAAAGAAAATTTGGAGCCGTTCACCAAACGAACGTCCAATCAGTGTTGGCTTTGAGGCGGGTTGAGGTGTGACGCAACGGGAAGCGCGTCAGTTCAGTCTAAACAACATGGCGGTTTCAGCCGATGAAACTAGCGTTAGCGGGGCCATGGACCGCGGAACGCATTTCAAATTGGTCGGGCCCATCAGTCTGGCGCGCATACGCGAAAAACCCGGATGAAAGTGAACTACCCATTTATTTAACTTTTTTTCTGACGTTCCAGCACACACGCCCAGGATTTATTTCCACTTACAATCATTATATTACAGCTAACACAATATTTACAGAATAAAAATACTTTAAAAAGAAAAGTCAAACTCACCCCTGCTCTAAATATTCCCGAAAAAGTGTGTCTGTCTGCCATTATGCTGGATGAAGTCCTATCCTCAAAGCATCCACTGTGATCAAAAGATCCCTGTGTGTGTGGGCGCACATCAAGCTATTTAGTCTTTTCTGGGTCATTGTTGATCTCAGATAAGTCTTGATACGACGGAGGGGCGAGAAACACCTCTCAGCACTTGCAGTGGACACAGCCTTAAAGCTAGCTAAGCTAACGAAGCAAACGAAGTAGCGGTCATTTTGTTTACATCACATGACACAATCAGCCAATAGGGTAGTTCACGCGTGACGTCAGCGCTACGTCCGGTCCAGGTCCGGCGTGTAGACACAAACAGTACTGTTCTCGTCTACTACATGACAAAACGGGTGATTTAGAGCGTACTTTTACTTCGTTTATTTTTGGAATCTAAACAATGCCTACGACTTGTTGTGCTCCCGGTTGCACAGAGAGGCATTCCAAATCGTTGGATGTACGTTTCTGTCGTTTACCGAAGGAGGAAGGACGAAGAAAGAAATGGATATTTTCAATGAAAAGAGCGCAGGCAGACACTCCCAATGGACTGGGGGAGCCATCATACTAAGACAGAATTTGCAGTCTACACTTCATATCCGGTAAATACAACTTAATTCTGGTCTAGTCATTGTTCTACTTAAATAGCGGCGGAGGGGAGGTGGTGATCGCTACACGGGCCGGAGAAGCGGCTGCTACAGCAGCAGCAGCCGCTTCTGCGGCTGTCTGGAGCAGTTTCTCTGTCGCGCATGCGCGAAAAACCTGGATGAAAACAAAAGCAGTGAACTACCCAACTACCCAAGACTTGGAAAGAACCCACAACATTTTTAGACGGGATGATTTATCGTTTCTCATTGGAGAATGATGCTGCTGCCATAGACTATTGTGCATTTGAAAAAATTGCTATTGAATAATTTTATTTTATTTATATATAATATTTTACATATTTGATCATCAAAAGTAGGTAGGGCCGCGGCCCTACTGGCCCTACCGGTTCCGCGGTCCTTGAGCGGGGCTATCGAGCAAGTTTTATCGGAATTACAGAGTATTTATTTGCTGAGCTAACGAGTCTTTACCTGCAGCAGCAAGAGTAGCTTGGCTTGTGGTTGTGTTTTCGTCGTCGCTCGTAACAGAGCGACGACAAATCTGATTGGTTAATTTGGCCCGTCTATCACCAACATGGGCCAATCAGCCAACCAGTATTTTCGCCCCTTCCCAAAGTTACTTCAACGGAAGGTTTCCAGATGGATATGCGGAGCAAATCTATCTGGCGGAGTCAGGTAACCACAGCAGAGAGGTCAGGGAGAAAGTTGTAGGTAAGTTTAAAGTGTAACTAAACCTGATGTGAAAGCATAAGCCGCCCCCAAGACAAACTGTTAAAAACGTCCACCAAAGTAGGCTGTCCCAAGACAGGCTGAGGGGCTCTGCCAAGTGTTAGGAGAAGTGGAGGGGGTTGCGGTCGTGTGGTCTGGACGAGGGGAAAGAGACAATGAATTTGATAGGACTAAATAATCTAAGTAGCTAAAATAAAAGGATGTACTGACTAATACACTGCAAAAATGGACCTAAAAATAAGTAAAAGTTTCTTAAAATTAGTCTATCTGTCCTCGATTTGAGCAGGTAAATAAGATTACCAATGGAATGAGTCTTTATACCCCTAAAATAAAATAATTAGATACACTGCACTTGAAATAAGATGATGAAGATGAGTTCCTATTTTAAATGCAAAAATCTTATTCCATTGGCAGGTCATCTTATTTAGCTGCTCAAATCAAGGACAAATGCACTAATTTAAAGAAAATGTTACTTATTTTTTGTTCTGTTTTTGCAGTGTAGGCAGTATAATGCTCACCTGAAAACTGTTGATCAATATTCACAGTGCTCTTGTGGCGTGTATCTGACTGAGCTGGTTTTATGGTGCGTTCGATTTGTACTCTGCAGTCGGATTCCCATGTAGAACAGCGTTTTTGTTGTTATGGTTGTACCAGTGGCCACAAGGGCCGTATATCAACAATAGAAAATACAAGCCTCCATAAGCAGGAAACTGGAACGCTATCGCCTCGGAGGTTACGTGACACTGACTTCACTGTTCTGGCTTCAGCAGCAATTCCAACACACTTTTTTACCCGAACGCGAGGCTGTGACGGAGACCTGTACCAAGCTGTGTCATTTTAACCAATAGGAAAAAAATCAACTACAGTTACCCACATGTCAACCCATAGAGGGCAGCACTAAGACATTTTCAGGGCAAATATTGTAGTATTAAACAAGTTTATGCTAAAATGTCAAGATCTGCACAGTAACTTTAAGATATCATCCTCAAGGCCCAAGTTATACAGTTTACCAGCCAAAAAAAAGATGATTTGGAGTCTGGTTACTCTTTAAAGCAAAGTTAGGTTTTAAAACAACATCCCAAGCTTGGAACAGCTCTCAGAGCTCTATTAACTCTGTCATCTGAATATGGAGAGAGGCAGGACCAACTGCAGACCTACCAAGACATGGATATCCAACTAAATTGACAGACTGCATAGGGGGAGCAATAATCAGAGAAGCAGCCAAAAGAACCATGGTAGCTATGGAGGAGCTGCACATATATATAGCTATGTCTGCAGGACAACTATTGGTTGTATATTTCACAATTCTGGTCTATATGGAGAAGTGGTTGTTCAAATTCAGAAAAAGTCTTGTTTGTGATGAGCCATGCAGGGGATTTAAGCGCAGAAGTAAAGCATCCTCTCGGCAATGCTGCAGACGCCACCTTGTTTGATGGAGGGAATAAATGCAACTTTTCAGAAACCATTTTACTCCAACTCTATAACTCTGCACCACCTTTTGTCGGTCTATCACATAAAACCCCGATAAACACTGAAGGTGGCTGTTGAAATGCAATGAACAGTTTTGCCCGCTAGTTTAAGCGCATGTTCGTCCGACGGATGGAAAGACATTTTCTGTCGCTTCGTCACACACTGACACAGCAGACATGGAACGCTTCGTGGCTCCAGTTTTACTGTTTCAGCCCATTTCATATAAACAAGATGAATCTGGGAAGGGATAGAAGCAGATTATCGCATTAGTCACCAAATAATGTTGCCTCTCTGTGTGCAGACGAACAGCGTGTGTTATCTGAAAAGAACTCGATGACTGTGCTCTGTCTGCCTCGGTGTGTGCTCTTGCTGTTCTCTGTAATGTGAGCACAGGGATTAGCTGCCTTGCAACATAAAAACCTTCGCCACAGAGGCTTTTAAATGTCTATGAAAGCCTTATTTCCCAAATGTGCAACTTCCATTTTGTAAATACAAAAGCTGGGCTTGAATATGGGTGAGGGCAGCGAGCCTTCACAGAGCTGCTGATATGAGAAGATGAAAGGAGCAGGCTGGACAATGAGACGGCATGCTTCATTTTATTTTCATTCCGGAAACAATTCAAGAACACTATAGAAACACGCCGATGCTTGGGAATATCAACAATTAATTTCTTTTGTCAGTTTCTGCAAATGAAGACATAATTATGATTTGGTTTAGAAAGAGGTACCGTCGTGTACGTACATGAATAGGGAAGAAAATGGCACAGTCATTTAAAAAACGTGAATTTCAAGTTGAAGTTGAATAAAAACTTATTTTTCTTAAAAAAAAAAAAAAAAACCTTGGAAAGAATAGAAACTGGTCTAGAACAGGAGTTGGTGGATTAATAGAATTGATTTAGCTAAATAACACCCTTGGACAATGGCAGCTGTTAGAATCTAGATCAGCCAAAAGCTGATATGTTGCCTCTTTAAGAGATCTCTAGTACAAACCTGCTGTTTGTCCTTTTTCCGTTTCCGGTCTGCTTTTCAGCATTGTCGCACGAGTCTACGAGTCAAATCCATTATCTGGGGCTCAGCCATGGGTTTGCCAAGTTTAAACCCAAGAGACTCCAGGGTTCCATGGCAAGTCTCTTAAAAACACGAAAGGAAATCATCAGGACAAGACCAGCTGTTCGGTTTATCACCGGCATAAGAAGAGAAGGAGCTTCAAAATCAATGAGAATAGAAAAATTATCTGGAATAGCCGTCTCAGAGGTTTTGCAAAAAGAGATGGACAACCCATGGGAGATAACAAGATCTAGTGTGTGTCCAAGGAGGTGTGTTGGTCCGCACACTGATTGTGTCAGGCCAAAAGAAGCTAAACACCCTGAAAATTCAGAGATGTTACGCAAGTTCAGGACGTGACAGCTTGCATTAGTTCGGGACGTGACAGACTGCATTTCCCATGATGCAAGGTGGTCAAAATGGCCACCAACTCCTATCATGCAACACGGCCCAAAATGGCCACCAACCGTAGCAACGAGATAGCGTTACTACGGAAAGGTATAAAACCCAATCGCACAAGCCGATCTTTCTTCTTTTGGCACGCCGCCATTTCGAGAAGACACCACAGCTGTTACACTCCGTGGGTTTTAAACCCCCACACGCCACGTGCTCAAGTTTCTCGCTGGACTGAGATTTACCGAAGCAGCTTTGTCCTTGCGTCGTAGATGCGCAGGAGGTCGACTATAAAAGTACTTTTAAACCCACTCCGATCGAAGACTGAGAGCCGTTTATCTCCGGTGATCGTGAAGGGACCCCGCTTTCGTTTTGGCCGAACAAAGCGTCTGAAAGCCCGGAAGAAAAAGAGACAAAGGGACTTCTCCTCCCGCTTCCCTGCTGTCCGACGCGCCGGCTGAGGTGAACCAGATCCGCGGAACCGGAGTGCTCCAGGACACCAGCAAGGCATCGTCAGAGTAAAGAAAGATTCCCCTTTTTCTTTTATTTTATTTCTCTTTCACCCACAAGGTGACCGTAGTGTGCCTGGGCAGAAGTTAATTTAGTTTAATGCTTGTTACTCCAAGACGGAGTTGTTTTAATTGCTGAATATTTTCTGATACATGTGCATGCATTTGTAGGTGATTTTGGCTGTGCTGATTTTGTGTCTCATAAGTGACTCCGCCACGGGTTGCTTCTTCAATTCTTTTCCATCTTCCCCCCTTTCTTTCTTCCCTCTTCTCTTATCAGCGAAATTTGTTTTGTTAAAACTTAGTTTGCAGTCTGTCTTTGAATTTCTCATTGAAGCCGCCCCTGTGACCGAGGCACCGCCCCACTTTAGTGTAAGCGCTGACTGCATGATTAGGACCTCCCCGCACTCATCACGCAAGGTTCTAGGTCATACGTCATCATAGTCACCATCTTGGGAGGGTGTCGCGTAGCCAAGCTGTAGCTAGCTGTTGGAAAACATTGAAGCGTCCGTCTGGATTCTCAAAGCGGTTTTGGTCTTTCAATGCTGCTACGTTAGTGCCGACATCTTGAATGTGATGCTTAAACAACTGTGAGTGGAACCAAGATTTGTTACCTCTTATTTTAATCCATTTTGACATTTTGACTTTATTTTCACATATATTTTGCATGTTTAGTTTAGTAGTAAAAAGAGTTTCCAAAGTTGTTGAATCAGAGAATTACTGTAACAGGGAATTGCCTTTGGTTCAATAAAAGCAACCACTTGTGGAATAGTAATTGTTTGTGTTCATTTCAATTCAGAGTTGCATGGTTATTCAGAATTCAGAGTTACCTCCTGTTTGAGTCAACATCCGATATTAATACAGAAACGTTATCATTGGATTGGTGATAAAAAGGGTAACGGTTTAAACTCTAATTGCAGTTATAAGTTGAGTTATCAGCATTGCTGGATAAATCTGATCGGTCAGAACCCGATCAGTTCATAACAGCTAATTAATAAATGCATTAGTAGTATAAATCATTACAAGCTTATAGCTCTAGCATCACCACCATTTGAATCATATTTTGTTATAGCTACTATTTGAGTTTGAATGACTTATTAAAATTATAATACCAAATTATAATTAATAATAATAATCATATTCAATCAGCTTCTGGCATAACAGAGATAACGGAGTTTGTTGGACAACACACATGAATACTAAAACCCCCACAAAATGAAAAAGGCTGCCATAAATAGGAATAAAAGCCGCTACAAATTGAATGAAATCCTTATTGTATAAGCACATCAAACAGGATATGTAAGCTCAGTCACAAAAAGCTGCAATTCAAACGAGGAATAGTATAATAGCAGGAAAAGTCTCCATTTAAAAGTGTCTTTGTGTACAGTAGCAATCTCTTAATTAAAAAAGGACCTTGTTCTAGCAATTTACTTAGAAAAGGCAGTTTTGAAATCTGACAGTATTTGCCAACAAATCAGCAGTTAAGATTGGGTTTATTTAGTAAGGGAGTTACTGCAGCATGTTTAAAATATGATAGAACACAGCCCTGCCTTAATCAGCTGTCAATGATGGACAACAATGAACGAGCAATGGTGGCGACAAGGCAGAAGGAGGTTTCATTTTGCCAATAAATGTAGCCAAGTAATCAGGTGTAATTCCCTCCCAACAAACATAAGTAATTGACTTCACAGGCACTGACCATCAAAACGAGGAAAGGAGCTCTGGGAGATTTTATATTTGAAGTCCCTTACGTTAGTCACAAAATTATTTAGAAATGTGTTGCTGTCATCATGAGAAAGTAAGAAAGCAAGCTGAGGTGGCGGATGTGCAGGATTGTGAAGGTAACCTGACTCCGCCAGATAGATTTGCTCCGCATATCCATCTGGAAACCTTCCGTTGAAGTAATTTTGGGAAGGGGCGAAAATACTGGTTAGCTGATTGGCCTATGTTGGTGATAGACGGGCCAAATGAACCAATCAGATTCGTCGTAACTCTGTTACGAGCGACGACGAAAACACAACCACAAGCCAAGCTACTCTTGCTGCTGCAGGTAAAGGCTCGTTAGCTCAGCAAAGAAATACTCTGTAATTCCGATAAAACTTGCTCGTTGCCGCGCTAACGCTAGTTTCATCGGCTGAAGCCGCCATGTTCTTTAGACTGAACTGACGCGCTTCCCGTTGCGTCACACCTCAACCCGCCTCAAAGCCAACGCTGATTGGACGTTCGTTTGGTGAACGGCTCCAAATTTTCTTTAACGGAGAGTAGCCAGACTGATCTGCGAGTGAAACCTTGAAAGCTCGCGAGATCAGGATGGTCTCACGAGGCTATTGTGAAGGACCCAAATGCATACAATATGGCAAATGCAGAATTTCATTGATGGCATTAAAAAAAAAAAAAAAACTCAGACAAATGGAGAACAGGGCTGGGAAACAAACCATGAGGGAGAACAATAGAATATCAAGCAGAGCAACACGGAGCATGAAATCAGTGGAAGAAACCGGCAAAGAACTAAGAAATCCAGCGCGCCTACATGCTTACGCTCCAGGTGTTAGCATTCAGGTGGAGATGAAGAACGGAAGGTAAGTATGTAACTACGGTTCTATGAATCCCTGATGACTGCCAGAGGGCGGTGCTGAAAGCGCTGAAAGTTCCCTTCAGGCATGCGCAGTTCAAGTCACACCTGTGACGCCGGATGACAACTCAGAAGCTATATAGCCTGGTGTCATCCTTGGCTCTGTTCCTACAGAATCTTCTCACAGAAGCAAGGATTCTGAGTGACAGAGAAACTCTGGCGGTCATAGAACCGTAGTTACATATGTAGCTTTCTTTCTATTTTATTCCTACTGTCCGCCAGAGGGCGGTGCTGAAAGCACTTAATGACTGATGTCAACGATGTCACAAGGAATCCTGAGCACATACCTCACTGGGAGGGCCCAGCAGAACCTTGTAAAAGGACCTGACCCAGTGGATGAGGGGCAGCCCCATTGACGTTATAGAACCTCGTGAAGGTGGTCAGGGAAGCGTAGGCGTGGCAGATGACTCTCACAATCCAATGGGACAGACGCTGCTTGGAAAGAGGACAGCCTAACCTCAAACCCCCATAACACAGGAAAAGCTGGACCGAGCGTCTTGGACTTACAGTGGCCGCAATGTATACCTCCAGCGCCATTACTGGGCACAATAACTCAGACCCACCCTCAGTTGCACCTGACTGAGGCTGAAACCGAGCCAACCGCGATGGCTGGTTACGTTGAAAAGGAGACATCTTAGGCATGTCGTGGTTTAGTTTTGATTCGGTTTTTGTTTACCATTAGTTTTAATTTTTTTTCTTCCTCGTTTGGGTCTTAGTTATGATTTTACTTTATTTATTGTTGGTTTTCAGTTTCCTCCTCCCCTTTTCACTCAGCCTTCACTTCACGCCCCTTGTAGTCAGTCACACCTGTTGGTAGTTAGCCAATCAATCAGTCAGACTCATTTCACCTGCCAGCTTCCTTATTTAAGCCTCCCTCTTTTCTCACTTCCCTGCCGGTCCGTCATCATTCAACATCTACTCCATGCCTGTCCACGTGTCTCCTGCTTGCTACTGGAAACCTAGAACTGTGAATTCTGCTACCTGTCTCTGGGCTCCAGGAACTCTCTCTCCAGGCCATCAGCTCCCGCCATAATCTTCACCCTGGTTCCCGTGCAGTCCTACCTTGCTAGTTACATTACCCTCCATCCATCCCATCAATCCTTCAATAAAGACTTTACATTTTAAGACCCGTGTGTGTGTGGTTCTGGGTTCATCCATAGACAAATCGTGACAGAAATGCAGTATTAGGCCACAGGGTAACACCGGAGCCATCTGGAGCCCACCTGATACAGGTAGGGCTGACGGAGAGAGCGTGTAGCTCGCCGACCCTCTTAGCTGAGACGATAGCCAACAGAAAAGCAGTCTTGCAGGAAAGCCGCTTGAGCCAAAGGCTCAAATGGAGGGAGGCACAGAGCCGCGAGAACCAATGTTAGATCCCAATCTTCTATTCGTGGAGCCGGTGTAGGTACCAGATTGACTCGGGTCCTGCGCCTTCTGAGGACTTCACTATACATGGTTGGTTTAACGTTTGCTCAATTGCGCAAAATATTGTAATTGGTCTGGACAACTTACTAAAGTAATTATAGCGGGGTGTAGGTTTTATTCGAGAGCGGGGGATTGCGGTTTGTAAACGGACAATTTTTACGAAGAAAATCGCCATGGTCCCTGCGCCTCCCGATGACGTCACCTTATGGCAACGCCACTCAAACAAACTACATAGAGCCCGCGGTCTGCATTTGTAACGAATCAATTTTATTAAGTTAATTTAGCGGTTTCCTTTTTCTCAAAAGCTTGAACAAATATTCAAGCCATTTTACAAAAAAATAAATGAATAAAAATCAACAAATATTTGACAATTGGCTCAATGTTTGGAAGAATATTGTTAACAAAAATGGAAGGGCTAGCCAGACTAATTTATCCAGCATATATCTTAAATGTACCAAATACCACAATAAAAAAATAATCAAATTCATCACAATTTCATCTGGAATATTAAAAAAACATGTGATCAGAAAGAACAACATCAGCACAAAAAGGAGGAATGAACGTTATTGATTTTAAAGTGATGAATGCCGTCATAAAATTAAATTTGGCTGCTGACTTTTATTAAAAATGAAATGAGTTTATGGTTTAGTTTCCCTTCACAACTTAAAAAAAAATTGGAGGAATTGAATTTCTCTAAGGTTGTAACTTTGATCCTGCAAAATTACCGATTAAATTGTCAGACTACCACACAAGTATTCCAAAATGATGTTAAAAGTGTTCATGCCTCGACTAATTTACAGGAAAATAACCGTAAATTAACAAAATAAAATTGATTTGTAACAAATGGAGACCGCGGGCATAATGTAGTTTGTTTGAGTTGAGTTGCCATATATAGACGTCATCGGGTAGCGCCCGAGACGATCTGGTACCTACACAGGCAGCGGGCTCAACCTATGAGCACCGCGCAGAAAAAGAGAGACCAGATCATGGCACCCCACTGTACGGTCATCAACAGATAGGTGAGATTGCTGCAACATACACCTTAAGGATTGAAGGAAAGCGGCCCTTATCAAGAAGAGACTGGAGGAACTCCAGATTAGAGGTCACCGATTATAATATATATTATATTATAATAATAAGATAATACCTGTTTTAGTACGATTTATGAAATTAGTGAAATATGTTGATCTAAACTCTTTCCCTGTGTCATTGTATAAGCAAATTAGCTCCTTGAAGTACTCACGATGAAAAACCTCCTCAATGATTAATTTTCCTGGTGTTGGTCAGGACAGGCAGAGTCACTTTGGAAGAGCTGTAGCTTTCTGAGGGATTTTATTACAGACCTGTTTATACAACATGGCAATAATCTAACCAATTAAAAATAAACTCATGGCGTTTTGTTGTTCTTCTGGTTCTTTATGCAAGTGAATGATAGTAGGCAGTAGTAAGCAGGCTGATTACTCAGACTCAAGTTTACGTCTGAGTGTATACTGCCACCAAGGTTTCTTTACTTTCTCTGTGATCTTTAGTTCCATGGAGTTTACTTCTGCTCTGATCTCTATCCAAAAACGCTGACTTTTGTCTTGTCTGCATTGCGTGGGAGGATATTCTGACCCATCCACTCATCAATATGGATTCATATGTTACACTGTTAAAGAAAATTGACTGGAGAATGTAGCCTTGATGTACTCTACAAATGATCTTTGACTTGATTTAAAATGACTAAACAATATTTGACAGACTAAAATTGGGTCTAAAACCAATTTTACGTTGGTTAAATTCAATTAATTTTGCCGCAATGCCAGATTGGATATAGGCCTGTAATTACTTAATATTGATGTATCTAGATTATATTTTCTTAAAAGAGGTTTGATCTCTGCAGTTTTCTTGGCTTACTGTCTGCAGCATTTCAGATGCAACACAACTACCAACTGTTTCTAAAAACCTTGTGGGACATCAAGGCAGCAGGTCGTAAATTTCATGCTGTTAACAGTTTCTACAGGAGATGCATAATTCAACAGTTTAAAATGTTGTCAATGAAACTAACCTAGAAAGTCATTTCAGGACCCGTTGGATGAAGGTTTAGAAGGACCAAGTGGGGAAGTTTTGTTTCCCTTGACCTGCATTCAGCCTGTGTACACTTTATTTTTCTAACTTCTGTTATAATTTCTCTATTGTAAGTTATTCCTTCTGGAAATAATAATGTAGTTTTTTGAAGCAATTTCCCTCATACGAATCATGATACTGGAAATAAAAGAAGACAAAGTCATTAACAGAGCCTGAAGGCCAAAACATGTGTATAAAGCAGCCTCTTCTGATGACTTTTTTTTCTCATTTTGGTAATGGTAACAAAGACAGTAATGATCAGCTTGAACATCAGCCATGTTCAGAGCTTTTGAAATGATCATCCAGAATATATATTTTGTTCTAATACATGGAACCAGAGTTCAAAGGTATCTAGAATGCCCTCCACTGTACTATCATTTAAATCATCAACATGAATGTTAAAATCCACCAGAATAAGAATGTAGAAATTCATTTCAGGGAGCAGTTTAGAGAACACATCAAAACACTTCCTGATTGAACAGCAACATGCTCAAAAGAGTTCCATTTTCCCTGTGTAAAATCCCTGCGTTGCAGTTTTCTTTGATATAACCACAACACTTTGACTTTTATTCTGTAACCTCATTTCACTCGTTTTCAAGTTGGGATGAGATGCTGCCCTTAGTACTGCTGCGCTCGTATCTTGACCTAACCGTGTTTCATTTAAACACATCTAATTTGAACTTGTCTGGGAATAAATTTAACGATTCAATAGTTATATCCTGTCAAATATCTCAAAGTGAGTCAGGCGTGGCTAATTCTGGACAAGGTGAACTGATGTCCTTCATGTTTTAAATGTTTCCCTGACTCAACGTGCCCGAATCAATCAAATGGTTCATTAGCAGAGCCCCTGCAGAACCCCGATGACCTGCTGGGGAGGTCATCCAGTCAGTTGAATTATGGGAAGGACACGTTTGAAACACGTGCAGGACGCTGGATCTGGAGGGCTGAAGTGCGGCATCTATGCATTAAGATATGGTGGATAATTAGTTTACATGCAAAAATATTAGGATTTGACAATCCATTTGGGAATCCCAAGTATTTGATTTCTTGTACCCAATACAACCTCTACTGCAAGTTGTGCAACCTGTGGAAGGATAGAGAATATCTATATCTATATATATATATATATATATATATATATATATATATATATATATATATATCTATATATATATATCTATATATATATATCTATATATATCTATATATATATATCTATATAGATATATCTATATAGATCTATATATATATATATATATATAGATATATCTATATAGATCTATATATATATATCTATATATATATATATATATATATATATATATATATATATATAGATATATCTATATAGATATATATATATAGATATATATATATATATATATATATATATCTATATCTATATATATATATAGATATAGATATATCTATATCTATATATATAGATATAGATAGAGAGAGAGAGAGAGAGAGAGAGAGAGAGAGAGAGAGAGAGAGAGAGAGAGAGAGCGATTTTAATAGTGTGGATGAACAAAAATGTTTGTTAGTTAGTTGACTTTTGATGTTCCTTGTGGTCAAAAGCGGTGTTTGCGAGTTTTACCATGAATCCCTTGTTTATGTGGGGCACACCTTATACTTACCGCTGAACCACTTGTACCAGCCATCATCATGTCATCCAGTACGCGTCTTGCAATCACACAAGGGTTTTCTTAGCGGTCCTGACTAAACTGCTAAGAGCTCTTGGAGAAATTATGGTCTTTCTTCCTCAGCCTGGCAGGTTTGCAGCTGTACTTTAAGTCTTGAACTTTCTTATATTTCTCCTAGTGGCTGTTTTTCTGGAAGCTCCTTTGTTTTTCCTATGATGGCAACTCAACTTAATAGCTTTATGGGTGGGGTTTACATATAAACATCACAGCTGATGGAAATGAAGGGTCATTATAGACTTCCCACTGACTTGATCATGATTCAACTTCGCTTGAGGCCAGAAAAACTGCCAGCAGCTTTAGAAAAATAACATTCATGGGTTGAATAATTGTGACGTGGCTGTCTTAGCAAAATATGGAGTTGCACACAAGTATTAAAATCTGTATTTTCAATGTTTGTTTCACGGTTCATTAAACTCATAATGAATTCATCCAAAGCAGAACCTCACTCTTTCTGCAAACTCTGACGCGTCATTTAATGGAAAACAAAAATAAACTCGAAAGAAAGAACAAATCCAGAAAAGGAATGAACACAAGAATGTAACTAAATTTAAGACCCATTATTAAAAAAGGCTAAATTATAAAATTTAGGATGTTTTATGAGTTTTTTTTTTTAACTGTAGAAACCCTGTGTAAATAATCACCACACCCTGTAATACCAAGTCAAATTTTGTTAAATCTTACATTTAAAAAAGAAATATTTAAGATTTTCACCATTTTTCTTATTCGTTTCTGATACACACCTGTAATCAGGGCTTTGAACCAGTTCAAGGAAAGAAAACGAAAACCGGGAACTTTTTGTATTTTACAGGGAACAGAAACGAAACCCGGAAACGTTATTATTTTTTATGTTCTGGAACTGGAACACTTATTTAAAAATAACGGTAACCGGTTAATACCGGTTTTATTTCGTTCCTCAAAGTTTTCGTTGCCTAATTAACTAAAAAAAAAAAGTAATTATTTTCCTGCGCACGTTTAACCTGACTCCGCCAGCTGTATGTCGCTCCGCCTAGCTTTACTCACATACATCTGGGACATCGCCCATTGAAAGTGATTTCTCCAACCAATTTTATGGTCTGGCCAATCAGGACGCAGGGCTGGAGTTTCATAGATGTGACGTAGTGGAGTAGCGACCGTGACCTGAGACAGACAGCAATGGCGGCTCGTCGAGGAAGCAAGCGTTAGCATTGATGCTGCTATTTCTTCCGTGTTGTCCAATCTACCTAATATTGTTTCATTAAAAGAACATCAGAGAACGGCTCTGAAGGCTTTTGTTGGTGGAAACCATGTTTTCGCCCTTCTCCCGACCGGATTTGGCAAGTTTTGTTTTCCGGGGCGCGTCCGCAGCGGACATCTTGTCGGTTAGCGGTTAGCGCGAACCATATCAGGAGGCCTTTAGTCCTCAACGCGGTCGGCCTGGGATTGTCTCCGACCTGCGGTGCTTTGCCGCCCGTCTTCCCCCCTCTTCCTGTCAGCTCACTGTCAATAAAACGAATGCCACTAGAGCCGCAAACACATAAAAAAAAAAGTTTTTTTTCCTGCGTCGCTCTCACAGCCTCACGGGTTGGCTTCGGTGTGAGTGGTTGAAATAGCACGTCAATAAAGATGACAGACAAGTGGCTTATCCAATCGTGTATAAGGATTGAGTGGTCCCAGATGTATGTGAGTGAACTTAGGTGGAGCGACATACAGCTGGCGGAGTCAGGTTAGCGCACGTTACCATGACGGCTGCATGAGGTTCACTTCCTGTGTGACATCACATCACACATTCGCTGACTGAATGGAGAAACAGCGGTGTCTCCACTAGAGCTACACATCTTAAATAAGAGGTAAATTACGATCCATCGTTAAGTAAAACGCGCATTCCAAACACAATATCAATAGCTATATTTGTCAAACGAAAGGAACGAAATTAACCGTTCCGGGAAAAGTATTTTTTTGTTCTAACCGGTTCGGGAACGTCAATTTATTGGTGGAACTCATAACCGGAAACGTTATAATTCCGTTTCTGTTCGGAACGAACCGATTGGGGAAAAAAAAAAAAAATCGGTTCAAAGCCCTGCCTGTAATTACTACTACATAACTGCTGGTAAATAATATTGCTGTGGAATTCCTTCATAGCGAGTACAAATGGATGTTTTGATCAGTACGAAAGGACTAACACCGGGCTAAAGATAAATGAAGAACATTTCTAGTTCCTGGATCCTTAGACTCAGTTTAAGGCTTCGCTCACATTGAAGAACCTTTTATTGGACCCATAGTAACACAATCCAGCTGCAGTGCAGAACGTAATAGGGGCCACAAGCTAGCATGCCCACTGTGCCGTTTTTGACGCCGTCAGTTCTTTACCGGAAAAGGTTTTTCAATTTTTAATCCAAAAATAGAATCCAAAATAGAATTGAAATGTTAGTGCAGGCAGGACACAACATTAAAGAAACAGGCACCAAAAAGATGAATGGAGTTTATTGTGTTGGACCATTATTATACTGGAGTGCCAAACAGAGCCGTAATAAAAACTTGAGACTGAGACAACAACGAATACTGACAATGTCCACTAGAACATGACATGTGACACATGGAACCTCTATGACACAACATGACTCAGATTTCAATGAAGCACAGTCACAGCAGGTCCAGACATCTTCCACAGACCGGTTGGTACTGAGGTACAAACAGTGTCTGGTCACGCGGGGTCCACACACCCACACTAATACATTTTCAAACAGACCATATTTTATTTGAACGTTACATGATAGACTAACACCAGCAGATCATAATCATGATATGAAACAGATACATGTTTAAAACTGCTCTGAAAATTTGTACCCCTCCATGAAGCATGGTGGTGGCAGCATCAGGCTGTGGGAATTCTTCCAGAGCTAAAAGCAACAGGGACTCCGCGGGAGGTACGCTGCTGTTCCCAGACGATCTCCATCTACTCTAACTGCTTGTTTTGTAAAGAAGGAGGAGGCAGAAGCTTGACATCTGACATGAAATCAGACTTTCCCTGTTTTGGGACTTTTAGGGTTAACTAAATGATGCTTTTGTTCCAAATCTCAGACTAATCAGTCCATCTTCAGCATTTGGTGAAATCCACGATTTCCTTCCACAAGCTTCTCACAATAGTTTGTTGGGAGTTTTGGCCCATTCTTCCTGACAGAACCAGGCTCAGTTTCGTAGGCCTGCTTGCTCACACACACACACTCACAGCTTTTCACCCCCGCCCACTAAGACCAGGACTTTGTGCAGGACACTTCAGAACATTGACTTTGTTGTCCTTCAGCCACTTTGCCACCAATTTGCTGGAATCCTGAAGGACATTAACCATCTGGAAGACCCATTTGTGTCCAAGCTTTATTTTCCTGGCCTCTGTCGTGAGACGTTGCTTCAACATTTTCCACATGCCGTTCTTTTCTCATCCCTTTTGTGAAGTGCACCAGTCCCTCCTGCAGTAAACCCTCCCCTCCACAGCATGATGCTGCCACTGCCATACTTCACAGTTGCTCCTCCAGCTAGCAAGCTCTCCCCCCCCCCCCCTTTCCATCCAAACATAGCGATGGTTATTATGACCAAAAACTTAAAAAATACGTTAGTCCCATCAGACCACAGGGCACGTCTCAAAAGCCCATGTTGGTACCGGACTCGTTTCTCTGAGGACTCTCTCTTACCAGCTTTAGCAGCATCTTCACAATGTCAAACTCTTTTCAGGGGTTGATTCATCCATTATTAGCAGAACCCGTTCATTTCTAGGTCACAGAACCCATCCCCTTCCTGAACAGCAGGGTTGCTGGACATTCCCCGATTATGTCAAGTGCTTAAGGCGTTGCCCTAAAATACATCCAGAGGTGTGCTTTTATTCATCGTAAATGTTGCGAACCAACCTATTAGAGATGTACAGAGCTAAGACATCATCTTCTAGGCTTTCCCATTTTGTTTATAGCAATGGGTAACCTTGGTTTATGCAAAGAATCTCTCGTTATTCTGGCAAATAGCAATAGCTGAGGTAAGCCGAGCCGACCCAGTGAAGGACACGTTTGGTCTGAGCTGATCTGAGACAAAAACAGTCGTAGTGTGTGTTTTAGTACCGTGGGTGGAGAGATGAGGTTTTAACTGTATCTAAGTCCTTTGGCTGTAAACGAAGCTGCTGCGGGGGTGTGCGGGCAAATAAGAGAGAGGAGCCGGGATGCCATCCTCACACGTACCCGGATTGGGGGCCCGCCGAGGGGAGCTCTACGCCACGCGGGACGTTGTCCGCGTCACACCGATGTAAGGCACCTTCCTGAGAGCTATGTCACGTGTTCTCCTATAAAGTGTCTGAGCACGTGCAGTACGACGAGTTGGCCAGCACCAGTCTGGAGTCATCTTCAACAGGACTTTGTGGGCATTTTAAAAAGAGACAAACTAGAAAACATGACGGTATAAAAAAGACCTGAAAAATTCTAGAAAGTAACAGTCTTTTGGTTTCAAAGGAAACTTTGTTTTTTTTTTTTTTGCATAAGAGCAGGCTCAGAGAAAAAGAAAGAAACTCAAATAAAAAAGGTTCAAAACAGTAACGGTGTGACTGAAAGTCAGATAAATAAAAAAGAAAAAACATAAAAAGCTACAGATCTGTGTAGTTTCATACATCTCACAGCATTTGTCACCTGCAGTTTGGATCTTAGGGGGTCATTGTTCAGGGAACAGGATGCTGTGAGAGACGTGTGACGTCTCCATGATAGTGCTAGGAGCAGCAGCTTTACTAAATGTTCCGTCCATTGGCCATCCTCAGAAGTTCTTGAAGATCTCCAGGTCTTTCTGAGGCACAGGCGGGTCTTTCTTCCAGTCGTCCTCTGGGTACACGTCAAAGTTGGATGTGTCGCCCTCGTGGGACACTTTAGGAACTATTGGAGGCTGAGGACAAAGGAGAAGAAAGCAGAGTCAACATTTAGAGGAACACTGGTTTCAAAGCCTCCCTCTCGCAGATTTCTTCCGTTTAACATAAATAAAACAGAGGAAAGATCTTATTAGGTCAGACAAACCAAAGATCTTGTTGTGTCTCTGCTCTGTCTTCCGTAACCCCAGTCGGTCGAGGCAGATGACCGTTCATACTGAGCCCGGTTCTGCCGGAGGTTTTCCTTCCCGTTAATGGGGAGTTTTTCTTCCCACTGTCGCTTCATGCTTGCTCAGTATGAGGGATTGTACCAAAGCCATGTACAATGCAGACGACTCTCCCTGTGGCTCTACGCTTCCCTGGGAGTGAATGCTGCTTGTCGGGACTTTGATGCAATCAACTGGTTTCCTTATATAGGACATTTTTGACCAATCTGTATAATCTGACCCAATCTGTATAATATGATTGAACTTGATTTTGTAAAGTGCCTTGAGATGACATGTTTCATGATTTGGCGCTATATAAATAAAATTGAATTGAATTGAATAGATCTCTTTGTTAGAACAGGAACTACCATTAAGGCCAGAATTATTCCCACCCCCAGGTAGATTTAGAAGGTTTATTTTACAGTTTTAGTCCAATATTAGTCTACAGGAGAGGTGCATCCAGGAGGCTTTCAGAGGAGCAGCACAAAGCTATAAAAAAAAACAAACCCTCCCACATGAATTATTATGTCCCATTTCGGTGCCAGGAAAGCGCTCGTTCAGGTCAACAGCAGAGGGCCAGAGATTGGGTTAAGTGCTGCAGACCTTCAGGCCATATCTGCCCTTATTATCAGGCAGCCAGAGCAAACGGAGCTGCCAAGTCTGTAATTCACCCACAAGGAGAGGTTGGAGCTGAGCCATCTTGAACCCCCAGGTCGTCCCTCTACACGGCCTGCTTGGATGGATGCTGGAGCAGAATCCGATGTGACGTTGTTAGGCATGGTCACGGCAGCAGGGGAGACAGCTTTCGTACCGCCACAAAGGAGAGGACACATCTGCAGGCCCCTTTCCAAATCAGATGTGAAGGATAACATCTGATTTGGATGAAATATCCTTAGAAAAACACCATCCATTGGCCTGCTGGTGGCACAGCGGGTAGCGCGACCCATGTACAGCGGTCTTATTCCTCGACGCAGGTTCTACTCCGACCCGCTGTCCTTTCCCGCATGTCTCTCCCCCTCTTCCACCCCTCCTTCCTGTCAGCCTACTGTGTTAAAAAGCGAGCCACTAGAGCCGCGAAAAATCAAAAAACACCATCCAGGCGTCTATATTGTGCTCAATGTGTTTCCAATACATGCTGCAAAAGGGTCTCACTCTTTAAAAAAGAGTCAACCGCACTGCAAAAACGGATCTAAAAATAAGTAAAATGTTCTTAAAGTTAGTGTATTTGTCCTTGATTTGAGCAGGTAAATAAGATTATTTGCCAATGGAATGAGTATTTTGACACCTAAAATAAGATAATTAGACATCCTGCACTTGAAATAAGATGATGGAGATGAGTTGTTCCTATTGTAAGTGCAAAAATCTTATTCCATTGGCAAAACATCTTATATACCTGCTCAAATCAAGGAAAATACACTAATTTTAAGAACATTTTACTTATTTCAAGTTCTGTTTTTGCAGTGCGACAACAGGAAGAGGAGGAAGCACGTGGCATAACAACGTGATGATAATGTGTTTTTCATGTAAAGATGTTTAAAAAAGGAACATACCTTGAGTTTCCTTAGAGGAACAGCTTCCCAGTCCACCGTCTTGAACCATCGGTGCTTTTTCACATCCTCGGCTCCGTTCTGAAACAGGAAGCAGCGCGTTTCAGAGGCGTGACGCTGTGCACGCATCGCTAAAGAGCGGCGCATGGGCTGACTTCTGACAGCACGCCTGACGGTTTTTCTTTTTTCCTTTAAATGTTAGACTCTTGAGCTGCACAGTGAAACATTGGGTAGCGCTGTTGCCTTGCAGCAAGAAGGTCCTGGGTTCGAGTCCTATCCTCGCCCTGGGTCTTTCTGCATGGAGTTTGCATGTTCTCCCTGTGCATGCGTGGGTTCTCTCCAGGTACTCTGGCTTCCTCCCACAGTCCAAAAACATGACTGTTAGGTTGAGCTCTGTTCCCCATTAATGCCTTTACATCCCCACATTATTTACAACCTTTTGCTTCCATTACTGTATATAGAAAGGATTTATGAAACCCTGGACACCTCTTCTCCAAAAGTATCCTCTCTCCCTTTAACTCAGGGGTGTCAAACTCATTTTGGTTGAGGGGCCGCATACAGATTAATCTGATCTCAAGAGGGCCACAAGAGTTAACTCATTGCAAGATTAAATAGAACTAATAAATGTGGACTTGTTGACTTTTATATGAAGTTAATTTCACTTTTACACAATATATTATGAATAACCTCAGCGTTTTTAAGAAAAGTATGTGCAATTTCAACAATACTTTTACTCAGTTAAACATTTACTTTGGCATTATGCATAAGAACTGATCACAGTGATTATACAATGTTGAAAAACATTTATTCACATTTTTTGGAACTTAAAAACACTGTCCTACATGACAAAATACATCAAACAGATAAAAATTAAGAAATGATTTGAATTTTTCCACACCTGAAGCCTAATCTGCTAATTAAAACACAGCGCCCCTCGTGGACAATATAGGAACTGCATATTTTCAATTAAACGAAGTACGTGTGTTTTTCAATAATTGTTTTATCATTCTCTTCCTTTTATCTTGTCCACTTGTGAAAGTCAAATCTGATGAGCTCTTTGTGGCATCTTATTGCCACATTGCCAGACAGGACACTGGAAAAAAAAAAATAATAATAATTTTTTTTTTTTTTTTTTTTATAATGATAATGCATTTAGCCACAGGGCCGGACTAAATTGTTCGGCGGGCCGGATCCGGCCCGCGGGCCGTATGTTTGACACCCCTGCTTTAACTCATTCTTTGTGAAACGTAAAGAGCTGTTTTGGGCGTGTGTTTACCAAAGCATCAATTTAGTAACAAAGCAAAAGCCCCTTTTTTACTGGCTGACTGTAACTAAATATGCAGAAAGTGTCATTATCATTCTGGCAGCATTGTTGAGCTTGTATGCATCAATGAGTGAGCTGCGTTAATGAGTGCTGGGACTCTCCAGAGGCATCCTGGCGCTCTCAAATCCATATCATCGGCTCTGGGATGACGTGGAGTTAATCACTGGGCTTCAGTCAACTACTGGTTTGATTAATAGCAGCTCGTAACACCGGCTTTAATCCAAAGCCTCCACACCTCCAGCAAGAATCTACACGTTTCCTGTTGACTGCATGGAAACGGCAGAGTTTCTTTGCACCGAATGAAAACAGCTGAATTACCGTGCGCTCCTTTTGCCTCGGAGGTCGGAACTAAAGAGTGGCATATTACGTCGCCTACGCCTTTTTTCCCCGTTCCAGTTTCCCTCTTGTCGGACAGTAGGAAAAAACGTTTAACATCAGACATCAGGTGGGACACGCCTCCAAACGTGACCTAGCGATCATCAGCATTGATCAGACCTAAACACTGAACTGCAGTGGTGGTTCTAGACCAAATTTAGCAGGGGGGCCAGGGTGGGGCCAGTGTTTTTTCACGGGGGCACAGAACAAAAGATTGGGGGGAAAAAAAACTAAACAGGTCAACATTTCATCGTTTAATATATTAAGTAAGCCAAAGAGCCAATTGTGGCTCTGGAACTGCAGGTTGCAGACCCCTGATCTTTTCTCAATACAGCGGGAGCTTAATGTGGAACAGCTTAATTTTTTAATTATAGTAATTTTTTTATATTTATTTTTTAATTATTTTGTTATTTTATTATTGGGTAAAACCATAAAAAAATACAACTGATCCAAATGACCAGTCAGTCACGGTATCTTTTTATCATTTATCATCCTAAGAAATTTAATATCATGTCTTTAGTACAGGGGCCATAACAGGGGCCAGGAACAGTTCTACATGGGGCACAGGCCCCTGTTGGCCCCTGTCTAGAACCGCCCCTGCTGAACTGAGCAAGTGAGGCTGGCAGAGCTTTAGACGTGAGCTCTTATTATGTTAGTTTGACAGCCTGTTTTCTCCATGTGTGATTAACAGTTCTCACTGTGGTTCTCTCGAGTTCCGAAACCTTTGAAATTTTTTTTTTGGAAAACTGTCCAGACAGACAGATGTCAGTGATTGTGTGTTTTTTTTTTTAAATGTCTTTAAAATTGGGGCAGACTTTTGGACCCTTTTGGTCTACTTCATGTTGTCACACAGGTTCTATCAAAGTGCTTTCTTGATTCTACAGCCCTGAAAGGACTCCGCCTTGGGTGATGTAAACCCTAAAATATAGTTTAGTCCAAGGCTACGTTAACACTGCAGGTCTTAATGCCCAATTCCGATTTTCTTGTGAAATCAGATTTTTTTGTGTGGTTTATGTGACTTATATGTGATCTCCTGTGTGAACTGAATTCGTTCAACCAAAGTGTCCCGCATGCGCAATCGAGGACGCGATGACGTCACACGTAGCAAGCGTCCTCAGTGTTTGCGGGAGTAAACATGGATTATAATGCTGGCGCGCGTTTTGCGGTCATTAATTTATTTTCTAAACGGAGCTTTCCCTCCATTGACTGCTCTTCTCATTGTAGTCCGCTATGGGTGTCGTCTTTCTTCCCGCTTCTGCATAGCAGGACGCAGAATTGTGACGTTTGTCGGGTATCGGTGACGTAAAGGTCGGATAAATGCGACCCGGTCGTACAGACACAGGTCGCATTTGAAAACATCAGATACGTATCGGATTCAGGACCACATATCCAAGTGGCCTGGGTCGCATTTGCGAAAAAATCAGATGTTAATATTAACATGTGTTTGATGAACTGAAACATAAGCGAGACAAAGAAGTGAACCAAGAAGAAACCTGTAAGGAGGGAAAAACCGGGCCTCCCTGTGGCCTTCTAACCCTTCCAGCAGAAGCTGCTTCTCTAAGGCCGCTGTCTGTCTTCCATGGCTTCATAACAACATGAAAGCTCCAGATCAGCAAAAACCCAGCCGTTAAAAGAACAGTTCATTTTCACCCACTGACTAAAAGATTTGGTTAGCATTGGCTGGCTTATGCTTAGCTTCTCTAATAATAGTTGCCCATCAAGCGCTAGTGTGAATTAGAAGGGAAAAGATGATGCTCCTGTTAGAAAATGTCATCCAGTTTTTTTTTTTTTTTTGCAATGGTGAAAACAGAAGTCAGCCCTTTCGGTACACTTCCCCTCATTTGCCAGTAATTGGAACCATGTGGGCGCAGCCCTTCTTGTACAGTCCTGGGTCCCCGGCCGCTGACGTCACACTGCCTACCGAAGGTATGAAATATAGCGAGGTGCCATGCGGTTCGTGGAGACGGGAAGTCTAACCAGCTCACCTTCATGTTGCCGAGCCGTCTGGCTCGGTCGATGACCAGAAACTTCTTGATGAGGTCTCTGGGGGAGGGAAGAGGAGAGAAAAAGAGTCAGTGAATGTGCAGTGCGCAGAAGTGTTTCCTCTCAGTCTGAGAGGGGACAACCATCCCGATGTCCTCGCTGCACTGTCAAAAATGACAAATGGCTCCTTTTTGAAAGCGGCTTGACGTCCCGCAAGAGGAGATGGAGCGCGGTTGCGAAAGACGGAACACAGAGGAGGACTTTAGGATCAAAAGACGCTGGGGGAGGCAGGCATTAATAGAGGGGAGATGGAAATAATTCCTGCTGTAATTCCTGCTGACGGGCAGCGAGCGCGGGATAACGGCGGCGTAGCTCACATCCGATGAGCCCCTGGCAGGCTCATAAATACAGCAGCCGCATGTTGACGCATCAGCTGTTTCTGGGGGGGTTTGGTCTCAATCTTTCATATGCCTGAGACAGGCGTTACAGAGATATGTCACAGAAAAGCTTTTGGAATCTATTCCAGAGGGGAAAATATTTGTGCTTCTGCCTCCCGCTGAAACTCATCAGGGCATCATTCAGACATAAGGAGACAGAACACAAGCAAAGCAGATCATTTAGTCACTGGTTTTTCTCCTTATGTTTACGGTGCTCGGAACACGGGGGTGGAAGGAACATGTAATATCTTTTAGAAAATAAAACAAATGCAACACAAGCATCTGGGAGTTTAAACCTCTGCCATCCCTGTGCTACAGCTAGCCGCGCACGTCACAGACCTGGCCTAACTGGAACCATAAAAACACAACCATAAGAAGTTCCATTTACTTTTAGTCAGCAGAAGACACAGCAGCCAGGTGGAAGGAGGTAGGAACCCACTCCAGGAAATAGATTCTTAATCTCTGGGGTTTTTTCTTGTGAAATCAAGGCTGAATAAGAACAAAACACCAGATTGCAACAGGTCTCACTGCTGTTTTGGGGACAAACTGGTACGGCAGCTCTCCGTCAGACTGCAGCACATATTACTTTAAGCTGAGGAAGCTTCAAGTAAGTCAACATGCCCATAACAATGCTGATAATGGCAGCTGACCTTATGACTACACTGCAAAAAGGGAACCAAAATTAAGTAATTTTTTTCTTGAAATTAGTGCATTTTTACTTGATTTGAGCAGGTAAATAAGATTATTTGCCAATGGAATAAGATTTTTGCCCTTAAAGTAGGAACAATGGGGTACCGCGCACGTGACGTCACCGTCTCAAGAGCAACGCCCCTTTTGCCGCTTAGGTAGGGCATACAGTAGAGAAAGCACGGATAACCCAGCTATTACACGCACAACAGAACCAGCAATATGACCGACTTTACAGCCGTTAAACTTTCCCAAGACGATGTCCCAGGCGCACGGATTACTGGTCGCACTGTCGAAGAAAACACCAACCTTCAGCTCAAACGATGGCTTGAGGTTCGAGGGCTTAAAAAGACTGGAAAACTGGCCGAGTTGATGAACGGTAAGCTTTGTTTTTTTTTTCCTGCGCGGCGATCATGGCAGCGTCGGCCGTTTTTTTTTTTTTTGTTGTTTGCAATCACCGTCCAGGAATGGGTATATGTTTAATGTTTGTCTTATTTGAAATGTTTTTGAGTAAGCTATCCTGGTAGCAGGCTATCATGTTAGCGCCTGCTACCATGATAGCCTATATGCTGTCATGGTAGCAGGCGCTACTTTATTAACATGTCGGCCACCAAAATACTCTTACCTTGACTTGATGTCGCTGGAATTGGGTCAGGATGTTCTTCGGTTGGGCCCTTTCCTCCAACAAAATGCTTGCTACATATGTACGTGAATTTGGTAACTTTTTCCGGGTTGAACTGTTGTGTAGGCCGACCGCACCGGTGTACCCAGCGCACACATTTCTCCTTGGCAGTCTTGAAGAAAACATCCTTCATATGCGGCCGATCAGCGTACCTCGAGTCGCTGTTGCACGTTCCATAGCAACAATGTTTAAAAACCATGGTCTTAGATTTGGAAAAAGCAGTCGTTTACCGAGTAAAACCTAGGGTAACGCACGTCTCTTTTACAGCGAAACAGCGGCGGGTTTCCGGAGTTTGCCCCACTGCGTACCACGTGATGTGACGTCATCGTGACGTTGTGTTTCTAAAAATAGCTCACGCGCGGTACCCCATTCCTCTCCATCATTTTTCAAGTGCAGAATATCTAATTATCTTATTTTAGGGGTAGAACTACTAATCCCATTGGCAAATAGTCTTATTTACCTGCTCAAATCAATGAAAAATAGACACATTTCTAGAAAGTTTTACTTACTTCTAGTTCCCTTTTTGCAGTGTAAAGCCCCGTCCTGCTAGCCTTTTCCTGCCCCTCTGATTCTGCCTCTCCTGCAGCTTCTGGAAGCCCTTGTAATGCCTGATGGATGGGAGTGTGTGACGTGGAACTGTGGAAATGTGATAAAAATGTTGGGAATAACAAAAGAAAAAAAAAAAAAAGTCCCTCTGCCGGCTGTAAGATGGATGGCTTTACAGACGCCGGCTGGGAGCAGAGCTGCATTATCAGGGGAGCTGTGTGTGAAGCTGCTTGTGCGCTGAGTGAGTGTTAACACCTCAACAATAAGGCAGACGCTCACAGCAAGACCCCCGTCCTGTAATCTTGCAGTCCTGCGACTTTAAGCTGATCTGGTGTGTGTGTGTGTGTGTGTGTGTGTTCTGAAGCAGCCAGGTGTGTCATTAGGAGTTCCACCCAGGCCTCTGGCGTGACTGCAGGGGGTGTCAGAGAGACCCTGCGGAAATTAGAGAGACCCCACTCAGGGTAACTATAACCCACTCTAACATGAGGGCAGGTCAGGGGTGGCAGAGAGAGAACAGCTCCACCTGCTGGTGACTTTCAACACTGCCTGAAGTCAAAACTAGGGTTACACTTAAGTTTTTCATCTCAACTAATTTACACGAGCGTAGCTGCTGTGCTGTAAACGAGGATGCCACGAGGGGCCAGCTTCAGTTTTCTAGCCACCGCTCTCTGCTGGAACCTGAACAAATAGCAGCGGGCTTTCCTGAGGCGTAGCCGCTCCACCTTCTCTCTGCTGCGTTCGCAGGAGAGCCAGAGAAATGTCTCAGGTGTGACCGCTGCTGTTTGTTCACACATTCGAGGTTTAAATGTCTCCTTCGCATCCACGTGTGCGAGAGAGAGAGAGAGAGAGACAGGGGAAGGATCAGGGGAAGAACTGCAAAAAGGAAACGAAAAGCAGGTAAAATTTTATGGAAGTGAGCATATTTAGCCTTGATTTAAGCAGGTAAATAAGATTATCTGCCAATGGAATAATATTTTTGCCCTCAAAATGGTAACAACTCATTCCTATCATCTTATTTCGAGTGCTGAATATCTAATTATCTTATTTTAGGGGTCAAAACACTAATTCCTTTGGCAGATAATCTTATTTACCTGCTCAAATCAAGACCAAAACACTAATTTCAACAAAATATTACTGATTTTCAGTTCTGTTTTTGTTGTGCACTGCAAAAACGGATCTAAAAATAAGTAAAGTGTTCTTAAAATTTGTGTTTTTGTCTTAGATTTGAACAGGTAAATAAGATTATCTGACAATGGAATGAGTATTTTGACCCCTAAAATAAGATAATCACTGTACTTGAAATAAGATGATGGAGATTAGTTGTTCCTATTTTAAGTGCAAAAATCTTATTCTATTGGCAGATGATCTTATTTACCTGTTCAAATCAGGGAAAAATACACAAATTTTAGGGACATTTTACTTATTTTTAGTTTAGTTTTTGCAGTGTGTATACCACTCCACCAGCCAAAGCACAGGGCAGCGGGAGGAGCGAACGAAGCAGAGTGTTTGCGGCAGGAGTCAACAAGATCGTTTCCAGGAAGATACTGAGACCTGCCTGATGTACGATACGGAGACAGGGCTGCAGAAAATAGGAGGTGACGCTAGAGATGCTAAGGTTTCTTCTGGGCGTGACTAAAATAGACACTCTTAGAAAGGAGTCCATCAATAATAATAGGCGACGTGCTGCAGCTTTCCCTAGAGCGGGGATCGGCAACATGCGGCTCTTTAGCGCTGCCCTTGTGGCTCCATGGAGCTTTTTTAAAAATGTATGAAAATGGAAAAAGATGAGAGGGAAAATATAAAGATTTCTTTGGGCCTGGTGGGGCTCCATGAAGCCTAAATCCTTGAGCTAGGGTTAGGATCTTTGGTCAGGCTCATCCCAGAGGGCTGATTTTCACAAATGTCATTCAGGGGGTGACAATGAGTGGATTCTGTGAGTTTGGTGTCGCTGGAGCGTTTCGTCTTGGCATGACAGGGGCAGGAAGGGGTGGAAAAATGACCAAAAATTAAACTTTGACACCTCATAACTCTGAGACGTTTGGTTTAATCTGGCCCAAATTTGCTATGCAGCTTCCTGTGGTAAGGTGCTACAAACCTGGAAGAGCCTATCTCTCAAAGACCTTCCATCTGTTAGTTGTTTTTGGACCGGTTATTAGGTTTGACGGCACAGCACGGCTTTCTCTCGGCCCCTTGGGGCAGATAGGGACCCCAAATTACCAGGGCTTGCTCTACTCACACCCTAGAAACCGTGCGGCTTGATATCTCTAAGTTAAGTAGAATCTTTAATTCCATTTTAGTGTGGTTTCTGTAGCAGGGAAACCCCGAGACAAACATTCAATACAATATTTTCCAATGATGTAAAAATGGGTAGAATACATATTACATTTCAAAATATCTGTCAACTGAGATTTGGGTCATAAGCTGCGACACGCCAGGCGGGTCGCTGTTGTAAACAAACCGGTGGGTGTGTGATGAGCCGTGGATCCCAAAGGGAAAAAGAGAAACATAGCTGAGGAGAACAGAGGATTCAACAGTTCTTGGACCGAATATTTTGCTTTCCTTGGTGATATCACAGTAAATTGGGCAAAAGACGGCTATTTCTGCCCTGCGATGGACTGGCAACCAGTGTTCCCTCTAAGCTGTGCGCGTGCGTAACCGCGCACAGCATCTCGCTTCAGCGCGCACAACAAATCTATGCTGCGCAAAAAATAAAATCCAAGCTGAAATGTAAACTAAATAATAATAAACGAAGTTATTTTGTACCATTTTGCAACTCTGGTGAAACGGTGTTCCACAGTTACGCTCTGTGAGCGGCAGGTGCTGATCAGAGCGCACCGCTGATTGATGGGTGGGGTGAATGCCTTCATAGTTGGGCAGGTTGCGGTGTGCGTCTTTGTTCTGGGCCCGTTTCATAAAAAATGGCCGATGTCCCCTAGGTAGAAAGCTGCTGCTCTGAGTAGTTCTTCCTCCCTCTGTCATACTCGGGTTTTCGGTTTCAGAACAGGGGATATCAGTCAGGTAACTAAACTTAGTGTCCAACCAACCCTGATCAATGGAACGCAGATAATGTGCTTCACCATGGCAACGACTGGAAATAAGCCTTAAAGTGAGTGGAATTAGAATTTTTTAATGAAGGCATATGGAGGATATTTAACCATAAGAAATAATGCTGTTGCTGCTGAAAAAAGCAAGTTGGCTTGATATGAGAGTTATTTGATGGAGAATTAAAGCTGTTTTCTCACACTTCATTAATTCAACACAAAAGGGGGAAGTGGGGAGGGCGCATTGATTACAAAATGCATTGAAAGGACATGGCAACCAATCATGATGAAGTTCATTCAGGTATGGTTAAGGTTTTTTTTATGTTTAAACATACTCAACTAAATCATTAATTGGCTATATTCGACATATGCAATTATAATGGGATGATGTGAGTTATTGAAATAACTGATATGTTCATCTTTTTGCAGGGAAAAATCCCCAGGATGGGAACATTGGCTTTTTGAGATCACTGCTATCTGTAGCAACTGATCCAAGTGGAAGAAAGTTGCCCCCTGACAGTTCATACGAAAGTCATCCTATAGATTGTGGCCCACGGCCTAATTTGCACAAAACCAAAGAGAAGAGGATAATGCACATAAAATAAGCTAAAACTCTATTGTTTTATTTTAAATACGTTACCTTTTTAAAGGGCTGCTGTTTTATTTAACTCTGTTGTGTTATGCTAGATTACCGCCATGAAGAATATTTGATCTCAGATTGGACTCTGAACAGTAGGGAAGAGGTGACAAAAAGAATTCTATCCTGCTGCAAAGGATTAACCTGACAACAGCCAGATGTATGTCTCGCTCCGCCTAGCTCCACTCACATACATCTGGGACATCACACATTGAAAGTGATTTCCCCAACCAAATTTATGGTCTGGCCAATCAGAACGCAGGGCGGGTGTTTCCTGGATGTGACGTAGCGGAGAAGCGACCGTGAGATTCCAACAACAATGGCGGCTCGCATCGAGGAAGCAAGCGTTAGCATTGATGCTGCTATTTCTTCTGTGTTGTCCAATCTACCTGATATTGTTTCATTAAAAGAACATCAGAGAACGGCTCTGAAGGCTTTTGTTGGTGGAAACCATGTTTTCGCCCTTCTCCCGACTGGATTTGGCAAGCGGTTAGCCGCTAACGAGCGGTTAGCCGCTAACCATTAGCGCGAACCATATTAGGAGGCCTTCAGTCCTCGACGCGGTCGGCTCGGGATCGACTCCGACCCGCGGCGCTTTGCGGCCTGTCTTCCCCCCTCTTCCTGTCAGCTCACTGTCAATAAAACGCGTGCCACTAGAGCCGCAAACACATAAAAATTTTTTTTTTTTTCCCTGCGTCGCTGTCATCAGCGTCACGGGTTAGCTTCGGTGTGAGTGGTTGAAATAGCACGTCGATAAAGATGACAGACAAGTGGCTTATCCAATCATATGCAAGGATTTTTGATAAGCCCCAGCCTTCAATAAAGGCAATTCCTATGGCGGTGTCCCAGATGTATGTGAGTGGAGCTAGGCGGAGCGAAATACAGCTGGCTTTTGTCAGGTTAGCAAAGGATACACAGGCAGAGAGGACAGCCCTTCTCTCACCAGGGGTTCCCTGCTGCTATAACACCTTCCTCCCACAGACAAAAGCCACATTTACACTACCCTTGTTAAACCGAGCCGAGCCGAGACCAGTCTGAGCTTGGATCAGTTGACCAAGCCGAGACGACCGTTTACACACCACACTATCCCCGTTCCTTGGTTGCTCCTCGCCTACTAGTGACGATCTGCGGTACTGCCGCTCTCTGGGATTGAAGGCGGGACAAAACAAATCAAAATGGCGGCGCCCGTAACATTCAGGATGTCTTGGTCGGAAAGAGTCGGCTTTTGGGACGTGGATAAGACAAACGAACGTCTAATAATGATTTACAAATGCAGGAAATAACGACAGACGCTGAGGTTCATCACGCAGCTAAGCAGAATCATCTCTGGAAACCGTGTGGCACGGTAAGGAAGCTAGTATTTTTATGAATGTCTGAAATTTGTCTGAATGGAGTGTGGATCGGGACGTGCAGCCAGACACGCCGGAAAACCCGCGGACAGTCAGCTGACTGTAAGGCGATGACGCGGTCTGTTCATGCGCTCTTCGTTATCAGATAACCGGGATAATCGCGGTCTATCACGGTTCAGTTCAGTCTCGGTTACCGAGCTCGGACTGGTCTCGGCTCGGTTAAAAAACGGTAGTGTAAACGGGCCTTATGTGATCAGCGTTTTATGTTGTCATGATCCATAAATACAACAATAAATTGCCTGTTGACTGGCAAACACAGAAAAAATGTTTTTTTTTTTGCTATTATCACAAACACTATAGTGAGCTATTTAACAGTACCGTGAGCTTTTCCTCAATATGGCAATAAATATTGTACCGTGAGGTCAATATCGAAATTGGAACGTACCGTGAGATTTTGATATCGTTACATCCCTGCTCAAAATACACATTACAAAAAAAAAAAAAAATTTCTTCATTATTCATCAATGCAATGAAATATAATTTGTTAATATTGTTATGGAAGTTGAATTTAAATCCTTATCATACAGCTGTATAGTCAAGTGGTGCTTTATTCTCTCCAGGATGTGCTGCAGGGAAAATAAAAATTAAACATCAATGCTCATTATGTATTTGTAGCCTACTTAGCCATTTGATAGTAAGCTAACATAGCTAATATAGACACAGTCCATGTTGCCTTTATTACAAGGCTTATATCAGACTTTAAATTTTTTGCGGCTCCAGACAGAACTGTTTTTTGTTTTTTTGGTCCAATATGGCTTGTCACTACCCGATCCATACCATCAGCTCATTTGCGCGTGCGCGAACAGAATAACTTCCGGTGGGAAATATTTCGTTTTTCTTACTTTTTTATTCTTTTGTATTTTTTCGAGGCAGGGGTTTCTTTTTGTATATCTTTGTATTTGCGGCACTAATGCAAAAATAAACAACAGAAATACATAAAAAATACATTGTTTTTTGTTTTTTTTTAAGAGCAAAAATTTTTCCCAGTTGTGGTTAGGGAAATAAAAATATATAAACCATTTCTTAAAGTACATAAACCCCCAGCTATAAACACATATAGGAGTACAGAAACGTATTTGATTTTGAATTTTTTTTAAGTTTGAAGTTTTTTTATCATTTATTTGATTTGCATATGAATGTATTTTGTGCTTAATAAATGTATTTTAATATTGCTTTGTGTGTGTTCTTTGTTCTATTCCCTGTTCGTTTTTGTAAAAAGAAAAAAAAAAAAAAATGCGGCTACTATAATCACGAGGTCTTCTCTAGTTTATGATGTGTACACCAGAGGGCGCTAATTTCTCAATCGATAATTTTAACTTTCTAATAAAATAAATGTTTAGAACAAGATTATTTGTATAACGAAATTCAACGTATATTTAAGGATTAAATATTTTTTTCCCAGTCCTGTTTGAACAAGGAATAAAACTAACAGAGTGCATTCAGACAATACAGATAAACGTTATGCAATGATATCTTCCCGGACTGGAGGATGCTGGAGCATATCCGATGATGACGTCAAGCAATACAATGGAGAGAATGTAAAACGTATCAATTTCTTTCAGAAAAGTCTTCAATATTTTATTTACGATATAGTTTAGCATTTTTTAATGATTTAGGTATAGAAATAAGTATTTTCAGTACCGTAATTACATTATTTTTTTGGCGACCCGGAAGTAATTCTGTCTGCGCTTGCGCAAATGAGCTGATGGTACGGATCGGGTAGTGACATGGCTCTTTAAACATTTTGGGTTGCTGACCCCTGCCTAGAGGGAGCAGATGATGGAAGAAGCTTGTACACAGGAGCTACTTTGACAGAGCCGTTAAAACAGCAAGGAGCATCGTAAAGTGACGGGTACATAAATGGTTTCTGCTCTAACAGAGGGGTGACTATCACGAACATCATAGCTGAGAGGTTTGCAGCTTCTGCAGCTGAGACAGCAACTTCCCACCATCTGATTTCTGCTCTGACTTAAAACAGGATTTTCTCCAAGCGGCTTTGATGCTTGTGTTATTTCCAGCCACACAAAGTCAGAGCTTTTCAAAGGCTGAGGTGGGGCTTCCACGGAGGGCAACACAACGCTTCCTCGGAGGCTCCTTGAATTCACGATGAGGAAATACTGCATTAGTCATCAAAAGAATAACTGAAATATTTGCTGCGTGGCCGAAGAACTCAAACAAATGTTCTGTTTGTCACTGGTCAGGACAGGAATGTTCAGCTTAGATAAGCTGGACTGCAATTTGCGCTTATCCTGTCTGGCTTTTTATCTCTAGGACAGGGGTGTCAAACTCATTTTGGTTTAGGGGCCGCATACAGCTTAATCTGATCTCAAGAGGGCCACACGAGTTAACTCATTGCAAGATTAAATAGAACTAATAAATGTGGACTTGTTGATTTTTATATTAAATTCATTTCACTTTTACACAATATATTATGAATAACCTCAGCGTTTTTAAGAAAAGTATGTGCAATTTCAACAATACTTTTACTCAGTTAAACATTTACTTGTGCATTATGCATAAGAACTGATCACAGTGATTATACAATGTTGAAAAACATTTATTCACATTTTTTGGAACTTAAAAACAATGTCCTGCATGACAAAATACATCAAACAGATAAAAATTAAGAAATGATTTGAATTTTTCCACACCTGAAGCTTAATCTGCTAATTAAAACACAGCGCCCCTCGTGGACAATATAGGAACTGCATATTTTCAATTAAACAAAGTACATGTTTTTTTCAATAATTGTTTTATCATTCTTTTCCTTTTATCTTGTCCACTTGTGAAAGTCAAATCTGATGAGCTCTTTGTGGCATCTTATTGCCACATTGCCAGACAGGACACTGGAAAAAAATTTTTTTTTTTTTTTTTTTTTTTTTATATAATGATAATGCATTTAGCCACAGGGCCGGACTAAATTGTTCGGCGGGCCGGATCCGGCCCGCGGGCCGTATGTTTGACACCCCTGCTCTAGATAGTATTTAAGAGTTAAAGACACCAAAACGCCGGGGCACAAAGGACAAAAGGATTTATTTTTCTCCAATTCTAACTGCAAACCATAAGGGATTTTACTGGGATCTTAATCATGTAAAGCACTTTGCATTCTCTCTGTACTGAATTGTGCTATATAAATAAATTTGCCTTGCCTTGCCTTAAGTGACAGACCAACACAGTATGCTGCACCGCTGTGAAGCAAAAGGAAAAGGATGCATGGTTTTCCCGTGACCTCACAAGCCAGCTCATTGGCAAACAGTTAAGAGAGTCAAAAGCTGTAGACCAGGGGTGTCAAACATACGGCCCGCCGAACAATTTAGACTGGCCCGGTGGCTAAATGCATTATCATTATAAAAAAAAAAAAAAATTTTTTTTTTTTTTTTTTTTTTTACAGTGTCCTGTCTGGCAATGTGGCAATAAGAATTGTTGTCTTAATGCCAAAAAGAGCTCATCAGATTTGACTTTCACAAGTGGAGCAGTACTGCTTTTGCCATGGTGCTCCGCTTGATTTATGAATGTGAATAGTTTTATTATGATTCATGCGGGGAATATCTCAAATGATATGGACACTACAATGGGAAAGTAGGAGAGGAAAGGAAGAACAAGAAGAAAAAAACAAAAGGTTAAAGAAAGAGGAGATAAAAGGAAGAGAATGATAAAACAAAAAAAAAACATGTACTTCGTTTAATTGAAAATCTGCAGTACCTATAATGTCCACGCGGGGCGCTGTGTTTAATTAGCAGATTAAGCTTCAGGTGTGGAAAAATTTAAATCATTTCTTAATTTTTATCTGTTTGATGTATTTAGTCATGTAGGACAGTGTTTTTAAGTTCCAGAAAATGTGAATAAATGTTTTTTAACATTTTCCAATCCCTGTGATCAGTTCTTATGCATAATGCACAAGTAAATGTTTAACTGAGTAAAAGTATTGTTGAAATTGCACACACTTTTCTTAAAAACGCTGAGGCTATTCATAATATATTGTGTAAAAGTGAAATTAACTTAATATAAAAAATCAACAATAAGTCCACATTTATTAGTTCTATTTAATCTTGCAATGAATTTACTCGTGTGGCCCTCTTGAGATCAGATTAAGCTGTATGCGGCCCCTAAACCAGAATGAGTTTGACACCCCTGCTGTAGACACTCAAAGCTGGTAGAGATTCAGATGCGCTGACAACAAATGTACACTTTTATATTATTTAGAAACAAATGTTAAAAACCATGTGTCCTTTTCCTTCCGCGTGACATTAATTGCACTGCTTTCACTCTCTTTAGAATTTTGCCTGTATTTAAACAGGGCGGAGCTCATAGAAATCCAAAGTTTCCTTTTCACAAGTGACTTGTGGGTCGGTCTCATGAACGTTGACGTTTGCTGTTGCTATGTGACAAAATGTGGAAAAGCTGCGCCATACACGACAGCTGGTGCAGCAGAGCGTCCGTAATGGAGGAAAACAGGAACAGATTTGCCTTCTCGACTGTTCCCATTTGAAGATCTACAAGCAGAACACACTCGCTGATACGGTAACCGCATCTCAGTGGAGGGGGGGATATTTCACCGGCTGTGTGACTGATTCTTACTTGACGTAGAAATCCAGATGGCGCGGGAATTCAAGTTTTCCAGACAGAATCTTGTGGTAGATCCCAAACGGATTGTCATCAAAGAAAGGCGGATACCTGCAGACAGGAGTATAATGTCATTCGAGGCTGCGCGCACGCTGCCAAATTGTGCAAACTTGAGCCTGCGGAGAAAATTGGCATGATGCAAAATGAGGCAACGTAGCAGGTCGCCGATTCCACCCACTGCGCTGTTTCGGTGGGACACAAGAACAGGTCGATATTTAGCATGTAGACAGCAATGAGAAGTGATAAATCTCTGCCTTTGATCACGGCTTTTCTGGTCATTTTCTGTGTGTGTGTGTGTGTGTGTGTGTGTGTTTGTATGCTTCTACCACCCACACTCCTGCTGCTGCTGCACTCCACTCAACACCCCAGCTCTTCTGTGCTTCCCTCTGCTCCGCTCTGGACAAGCCATTACCCACAAATTATATAATGGCACCGGCCTCTAAACACATTACACACTGAGCAGACAGGCGCATAATCGCAACAGCTTGTCACACGGTGCTTGCGTGGCCCGTAAAGAGCTGCGGAGTCTGTGGTGCGGACGTGTGGGCATCTGGGATCTGGCTGCAAGCCGCAGACTCCACTCGTAAGACAGCGAGAAAGAGAGTGTGTGTGTTTTCCTGATGCCGTACTTGCTCAGGAATCTGCGCAAGTGTGAAAGACTGTGTCAACCGTGGCAGAATTTACCCATTTCCCTGTCTTTAACTAATGGTTTTACAAGTTTTCAAAATACCTTGTGGAAACAAAAAAATTATAAAGGAGCAAAATTCAAGCAGAAAAACTTTTTTTCTTATTAAACCATGAGGAACCCTGCAAACAAAACTGCACCAATGTGTTTTCTATTTTCGAGCCATATTGGTTGTGTTAAATGAACTCAAAAGTGCCAGAAGAGGCCGCCTTAAACCCAAAATTAGATTAAAGTGGCTAAGCTCCATAAGAAAGCACTGCAAAAACAACTCTAAAAATAAGTAAAATGTTCTTAAAGTTAGTGTATTTGTCCTTGATTTGAGCAGGTAAAAAAGATTATTTGCCAATGGAATGAGTATTTTTACCCCTAAAATAAGATAATTAGACATCCTGCACTCCTGGAGATGAGTAGTTCCTATTTTAAGTGCAAAAATCTTATTCCATTGGCAAATAGTCTTATTTACCTGCTTAAATCAAGGACAAATACACTAATTTTAAGAACATTTTTACTTATTTTAAGTTCTGTTTTTGCAGTGAGGAAGGACAATAAATTAAAACTATTAAGAATTACATTTTTGATCCAACAAAAAAGTTCTTTTTGCAGCAATGTGTGTTAAAATAGTTAATTCTTCCCCAATTTAAAGCATGTGGCCTCATTTCACAATTTTTGCCGTTTTCTGCACGGGGAGCTTCCCACTGTGTTTGTCGCCATTGATGTTAGATAATAGTGTGGATAAAGTTACGTTTTTTGTATTGAATGATTTAAAGCATCAGAATATATAAATATATATGTAATAATTGGGCTCAATAGTAGTTTTGAAAGACTGACCCATTTAAAGCTGAAAAAAATGTGTATATCTTTTGCAGTGTTTGCTCCTCTCACAGCAGGAAGTTGACTTTTTGTAAAAGACAAAGAAAAATGAAGCATAATTTAGTAGTTTTATTCTTCATAAAGAAAAAGTAAGGTTACACCAACACAAGGTTGTTATTCCTTGTTGAACATAGCGTTCAAAGCACAACGAACAAACAAGTCAATGGATTAAACAGTTTAACCAGAATTTGGTGCTGAAAGTTCCTGGTAAAAGTATAATGATATAAACTCGAAAACAAATAATAAAATTACATTATCTCACTCTCTTCCCTTCCATGTGGAGCAAACCCACTTTAAACATACTACAGAGACCTAAGGGACACTTCTTATCCATCAATCTCTTACATAGCCAATTTGGAAATTGCGTTTTTTTAAATTGAAATTATATTGTGCAGCCCTAGACAGAATTCTAGCTGGACTTTGGGCTCCAAAGTTTCTCTGATTCTGGTTCTTCTTTCTAATGGAACCGCAATGAGTAATTCATGATAAAAGATGTTAGTAGAACTTGTTGGCCGTGCTCCGAAGGTTTATACGGTGATGCTGAAACAGTTTTATGAGAATCTTCTCCACCTATCTTACAAATGAAGAGTCTGAGATGAGCCATAAAGGCAATTTAGGAGCAGACTGAAGAGGGGGCAGGCCCGCGCTCCGGCGCTGCTGAAATCAATTAGGAGCCGACGACTGGGTGAGTCGTTCATAATTAACAACTCACCCAGTGCTTTCTCAAACAAAAGCATCAACGATGTTTCAGTCAGTCTGAACCTTCAGGTCTGTTTCCTGAGATCAGCTCCTGCATCATTATTCACTCAGAACGTCAGAATGAACCTCGGTGCCTTCTAATGGGGATCACCATCATTGTTCTTCATCAGCTATAATGATCCCCCGCTCACATGTGCGTTCGTCGCAACTCGGCAGCACACCCAGGCACACACTGAGACAATTACAGCCCCGGGATTAATTGGATAATTCTTCTGTTCTTTGAAGAAATCAGCTCGTGTAATGCAGACCAGAACTCTTGCATTGGATTGGTTCTCTGCTGTCAAGCTGTTTATAATGTTTACTTCAGTGTGACAAGTTTGCAGAGCTCTGCCCCCTCAGCTGAGCCTTACCTGTGAGCGGCCATCGCTTTAACACAGAGGTCTTTAACCCTGGTCCTCAGGACCTACTGTCCTGCATCTTTTAGGTGTTTCTCTGCCTCCACACACCTGACTTTAATAAATGGATAATTAACAGGCCTCTGCAGCCCTTCATGGCCGCTGAGGATGTAAAGCAATCGTTCAATTGAGGTGTGCCGGAGCAGAGACACGGCTAAAACATGCAGAACAGTGGGGTCCCGAGGACCCGGGTTGAAGACCTGATTAAATGCACTACTGAACTTGTGCGCCCCCTGGTGTTTAACGCAGGTTCGTAGCCACTCCCAGGACATTCAAGCACTTACCCAGCCAGCATCTCAAAGACGAGGATGCCCAGAGCCCACCAGTCCACGGCCCGACCGTGCCCTTTGCTTTGGATCACTTCAGGAGCCAAATACTCAGGGGTTCCGCACAGAGTCCAGGTCCTGGGGGGCAAGCGGGCAGGACAAACAGTGCATGTCAGCGGATAGACGCCATTGTGGAATTTACTTTTGTACAAAATGCCACAATAACCTCACTAGAGCTAAAATCTGCAAAGACATTTCTAAAATCTGCAAAGACATTTCTAGGGCTGCAGCTTACTTTTTTCAATTAAAATCGATTAATCTAATTAAAAAAAGATGCTCTCCATAAATTAATACATGTCAATAAACAATTGTCTTGGACTAAAAAAAACAAACTTTTATTGTAAATTTTAAATGCATTGTAAACAGTAGAAACATGTAAAAAAACAACAACTCTATTTAATGTTGACAACATGGCAATTTAACAGAGGTCTAGATCTATCTATCCTTCTATCCATCCATCCCCGCTTGGCAAAAGAGTAGACAATATAACTTGCTTTTATAACTTGCAAGTATTATTTTGCTAATTGTTTAATCTGTGTATTATTTTTTGATTAACGGATTAACAATCAAACAGCAAAAAAAAATTTTTTTTCCCAGGACCTGAACCAGGTGAAGCTTAAACCAAGACAGCTGAGGAGTTCTGGATAGAGTGCATTTTAAGACAGAGAAGGGTTTTCATCTTAAATGCTAAATGTATATTATTTTGTACAGTCCTGGCTTAATTACTGGTAAATTACATATTTTAGTGTCTGTGGACTCCAGTTAACAACTTGATTGCTCAATTAGTTGACAACTATATCAATAATCAATTAAACATGATTAATTGTTTCTGTCCCATATTGTTAACTACTTAACATTTCAAAGTGAAAAAGAAATGAAATAGACATATTCCTACCACAGAAGGGCATATTAGCGTTTATTTCTGCATTTTCGATGATTGTATTTTAATTCAAATCAAATTATTATGTTGAATATTATGTTATGATCTACTACACAATCAAACTTCAATCTTTTCAGATGAAAGTAAAATTTCTATTTGATTTGTTAATTAAACTCCCAGAGTACAGAGGAAGAGTGAAGAGACCCAGAATCCATGCAGCCTGAAGTCCAGAGGAAGTTTTTTTTTTTTGTTGATGTTCAACAGAAGTGGCTTAAGTTTTGAATTTGGTTCTAGTAGAAGGATTTCTACAGATCACAATAAAATGCACCTGATTGAGATTTTATAACAGCTGGAGCTGTTAAAAGCTGCTTATACTGATTGTTATTATAGATCAGAGATTCCTGGTACCTACAGAGGAGATGTTCTTCCATAAGTTAAAAATCATACTTTCAACCCGTTTTCCTGCTTGCTTTCAAAACTCTGCTGTCACACATAAAACTCAAAGCGCATTTTCTCAGGGAGAACTGAGCATATTTGTAGGCAAACAAGATTTTGAGTGTGTTTTTGAGAAATAAGCAATTGTTCTCAATTTTAAAATGTATGGCTGTACGTTTTGAAACATTTTCCCCCATTGATCCAGTTTCCCAGTTTTCTTAGAAGCCAGAGCTGCCGACTGAGATTTCGACCGCTCTGATTTATTAAAGGACCCGAAAAAAGAAATCGGTGCTTTGGGGTGTTTGATAGAGGCAGCAGTTTTCATTCAACAGAGCATTTATTCATCAAAGCGTGTGTTTTTTATTTTTTCTCCGAGTTTAATGAAACTCATTAAAGGGCATCAAAGCGGTTGCTGTTGGTCGATGCTTTTAAAAGCAGTGGGAGTGTTGAAGCTTTGCATAAACGGGGAAAGAAAGAAACCCAATTTTTGAATATTTGACCTTCCCGATAACCAGCCAGGGGCGATCTGGGGGAAATTGGCTGATCTGACGGCTGACTGATTGGATAATCATCCCCGCGACTGCCAGTCAATGTAATCTATTGTCGGTAAGGTGACAGATGAATCATATCTGCTGTGCGGATATTCTCTCCTTTGGAAACGCCACACTCCCGCTTGTGCCATCTGACCTGACTCCGCTGCACGCTCCGACTCCAAGATGAGGGGTAAACGGTGTGAAAGACGAACTGGAGGTGCAGGAGGTGAAACAATTGGTGAACGACGACTGCAGCATGCGCCAGTAGAGGGAAAAAGTTGAAGTGGATGAGTTGCTGCTGGCTCTGCATGCACGGTAAACACGCAGGGCTCTCTCTCTCTCTCTCTGTGTGGAAGTGGCCGCTCCTCTGATGAAGAGCACTTGGCCCTGCGCCAGCCCTTCATCGTCTGCCACCAATATCACCTGGGTAATGACCGCTTTTGGCCAGTTGCCATGGCGACGGCAATTTGCATGGAAATAATGCGGCTCCCGGTGAAGGATGAGGGGGCTTGCTGATGTCACGGGGGAATGAAAGCGTGGGTGTGGGCCGGGGCGGAAACGAGACGTGCAGGGGCTGTTCAACATGATGCCAGGCTGCGTCGATGAGCCTGGCTGCCAGCAGGGGTCACTGTGGCAGTGCCGGAAGGGATGGTCCTCCTCTCCCGAGCTCTTCTGCTGCCCTCCATTTATATAAGTGGGTCACTTGAACATCAGAAAGGTATCTACTCTCCATCTGTTTGCTCCAGCAGTCTGGCACAAAATGTAATCTCACTGCATTATGTTTACGTGTCAGCAGGGGTCCGAACAGCTGTGGGAGGAGCACCGCCGCGCCGCAGATTCGAAGCCGTCTCATCTGCTCCGCTGTGGATCCTCTCTCTTCTGATGAGGCCACACTCACCGTGTCTCTAATTCGCTTAATAACGAGGTCGTCCTGAAGTGGCGCCGCTGGCTGTTCGCAGGAGACGAGCATTTTCAAGGACGGTGAACACAAACTGAAGAGCGTCACAGCGCGTCAATTTATTCCAAACTGGATTGTGTCGCAAGATGATTAATTAAAGTAATTCGAGTGCTTCAGGTGCTTGACGAGCTTTCGCCGTGTGTCACAAATATTTCCAGTTGCAGCAGCTTAAAGATCAACCAAGGCTGCTGCAGGGGGAATCCTAAAATATATCTCGGCGAGTCTCCGTTTCTCTGACTTTTTGTTCACATGATCAGCTGTGTAAACAGTTAATCGGGTACTGCTGACACGCCTCAATTGGGTAGAGAAGCCGTCAGATGATCTAAGCGGCGTTTGAATTGAGCAAAATTAGTTTTATCCGGCAGCTTTGGTTAGTCTGTCTAACACACCATAAATCTAGAATGTATGGTGTGTTACCAGACACCGTCAAGTCTCTGTGAGACTTGACAGTGGCAGCATCATGCTGTGGGGATGCTTTTATTCAGCAGGGACTGGGAGGATGATGACAAGATGGATGGAGCTAAATCCAGAACAATCCTGGAAGAAAACCAGCAGGAGCACCAGCAGTACAACCACCCTAAACACATAGGCAGAGATATTAGCAGATTCATGTGCTAGAATGGCCTAGTCAAAGGTCTGATGTAAATCTGACTGAGCTTGAGCTACTTTGCAATGAAAAACAAGCTAAAAGTTTCAGTTTCTAGATGTGCGAAGCTGGCCGGACCGAACTTCGACAACCTGCGGTGTGAACTGCGGCACGTCAGCGGAAGGAAACGACATTTCCTTCCGCTTCACAATTACACACCACTATGCTTTGGTCCATCAAATATAATCCCAATAAAGCTCACTTAAGAACTGTTCAAGCTTTGTGAGAAATCCTGTCCAATCCTAACGGGTCCAACATTTTAACATGCTATGGCTCATTTTTATAACAACATTAGTGGAAGGGTGTTTTAGTATATACGTTTTGCTTATAGATTAGTTTATGGTCTGGAAGGAGAAGTGATATATTAATTTAGGTGTGATGCTGATAACACTCTGTTGTACATCGCTAACAAAAGGTTAAAAGTTAATGTGGCGAAAAATCAATAAATAATATCTCCGAAAGGCCGAAATAATGTTCTTTAAATAAGTACATAGCTACGTTATATGCTTATTTTAAAAAAAAAAGATGAAAAACCATCTGATCATGATAAAATAAGATTAGATACACCAAGCGCCTATCCTGATAGTGTTTTGAGGGGGCGTCCCCTCTTTTGAGCCTAAATAGAACCCCAGCAATGGGTGCGATGAGCAGATATAAACAGATGTGGCGCCATCTACAGGCAGCATCACAGAACTATCAGAAAGCCAGATGGCAACTAATAAATCGCTACTAAATAATGCCGGACTGAGCCTGACCCTCTGCAATGCCTCACGTGATAATCTTTCAGAAAAACTTTGTATGCAACCTTAGTGAGTTACGGATGTATAAATAAATAAAAAAAAAAGTCAGAAAATGTGGCTATGCACCTTTAAACTGATTTCTGTCTCTGTCCTTCAATACGTGATCCAAAATTGGTGTGAAAACTAAAATATGTGATCACTGATTGCACTTTGTTTTTTAACTCACAAATGAACTTTGTTCAAAAGAAAATAATAGGTGCGTGAAGTCCTAATTTTGTCCATGTTTACGGGTCTCTGTCATTTGTTAGTAATACAAACAACATTTAGAGTAATGAAACCCACCACTTCATTAATCACAACACTTCATTTCTTTAAATGTAAGCTCACTTCGAAGTACAAACTACTACTGTAATAAACTGACGACTTCTCTTTTGTTCATTTAATTCAGTTAAATTAGCACCAATCCAGAACAAGGTCATCTCAAGGGACTTTAAAACACAAACCAGTCCAATTCATATGGAGAAACATAATCACGTTTGGGCTTCATCTAATCAGTAAAACATGTAGTTTTTACACCAAATAATACGTTGATCATGGTCTCCACTACTCCCCCTGAGCCTTAGCCTCTCGCCCACCAACATATAAATGGTGTTAAGGCCAGGCAGAATCCATTCAACAGGCCAAAAAGTAATATTGATGAATGTTTGACACTTATGCAACATAAATGTCAGTCTTTTGGTCAGGGAAGTTCAGGAGAACTTTATTAATCCCTTAAAAGTTAAATTTGAGTGGAGCACAGTCTATTTTGTATGAAAAAAATACACAGTCAGCGGCATGGCAGATGATGAAGGGTTAGGTAATTGGTTGGAATCATTGATTAAATAAATCCACATTTTCAAACAGCTCTGTTGGTTCTCCATTCTTACCTTGTGGTAATTTTGCTGTTTTCCATCAGATCACATTAGCTGTTTCTGGACAGGTTTGAATGAAGTATTTCAAACAATATTGATATTAGTGTGTTGTTATTACTTTCACCTATATTTGGGTCTTAAGCCCCCAAAAGATTTATTCAGGTTTCAAGTCCAGGATAACATACATATGCGTAAAGAGCCAATGATCTGTGAAAACTGATGTTTGTACACACTGAACAACAATCCATAATAGAATGGCCAGTCAAGAAGAAAGTAGTTATTAAAAAAAAAGTCTTCGGCTAGCATGTGATTTGTCCAGTAAGACCCAACAAACCAACACCATACCCAGGGACTTAAAAGCACTCTAGTGCTTTTAAGTAATAATGTGCCCAGGAAAACAAAAACTGCTGAATCATGTATCGGGATCCCCCGCATTTCTGTCCAAATCACAGAGATGCCTATTCGTATTGGATTAGTATTATGACTGGACATCGGAGTTCAGCAAAATATGGTAGGAATTTTTTTTTACAAATTTACCAACATGGCTGATTCCCAAGGGATTAACAACACAGACAATCTCCGCAATTATTAGAAATCGCACGTGGTCCCTTGATAAAACTAATCCTGTCAGAATAGGGCTTTACTGTATGAAAACTCCTGACTGTAAAGAAAGCAATACGAAATGCCGTCCCATTATTCTGGCATTAATCATATAGTACTAATGCTGATAATCCTACTGACCTAAAACAGGAAACATTTAGTCGGATTTAGTGTGAGACAGCGAGAAAAAAAGGTGAATGTGTTTTTATGTAGTAGGTGTATCATGTTTTCAAGATTTTTTTTTTTTTTTTTTTTTTACTTTTCTGGTTCTATAAGATGATACTTGCCCTTTAAATAATAGCAGGGAACTGCTGATCGTACCTGACAACCTCCAGTCTACAACAGGCAAACCCCCACATGCACTTCTTCAAAGTTCACTTCGTATGCTACTTCAGAGCTTCTATAGGGTTTGTATATCCAAGAACATCCTGGCCAACGTGACTTAAGAAAAATGTAAAGAATGAGAACGAAATTGTCGTCTATGGCGATGACAGCTGCGGCTGCTTTCTACTGACAATCGGCAATCAAACACCCTGAGCTGAGAACTCGGTAACCTCCGCTGGCATTCATCAGCTGGCCCACACACTGCTGACTGAAAGCCGAGAAAGGCTGTGTCACAAACCAGTCAGATCTCAGTGTATTAACGCATTTCAGCTGTATGTCATCAGCCTACAAACAGGTAGCAAACACGAGACACAGACACCATACATCTTGTTCCACCTACAGTTCCTCCTGGTTTCGCTTTGCAGCTCTGCCACGTCTGAATATTGAGCATCTGTGATGGATGGAGCGATTCTGTGCAGCCCACTATATTCAGAAGAGATGTACAAGATGCAGCAACACGGGGAGCTTTTACATGCCATCTTGGTTGTTGCTTGGTTGTCAGCAGTCATTAAGACGTGGACACTTGTGGACACAAATGGGTCTTCCAAATGTCCCTTAGCATACCACCAAATTAGTTAAAAAGTGGGAGAAAGACAACAAAGACAATGTTCTGGAGGGTCCATCACAAAGTCCTGATCTCAGCCGCAAAGAACATCAGTGGGTGGAGCTGAAGAGGTGTGAGTGAGCAAAGAGGCCCACAAACTTGTTTCCCCGTTTCCACCAGTTCTATAAGGAGGAATGGACCAAAACTCCACTAAACTGTTGGAAATCCAAAATATTTGATCTAAGTCACGTAGTGTGAAGGGTGATTCTACCAAATACTGAGGAAATAGATGGAAACTTCTAAATTAGAAGAGAAAGAAATTATCTTTGTCGTTATTCAGTCATTCAGCAAATATAAACAATGTTGGTTATCCTAACGGACCTAAACCAGCAAGTTTAGTGTGGCCATGACACATTTTGCTGATCTAACAAATCAAGGTTCTCCTAAAAATCTGAGTATTTTACATAAATTCCAGTTTATGACCAATAACCTTCAGTTCAGAAAATGAAAAAATAAAAAAAATAAAAATTTTAATTCCATGTTTGGCATCTAAACTGAACCCTGTTCAAGAACCTAGGGTTGAAACTGAAAACCCAGAAGAAGAGTCTAGCAATCATAAAAGAAATGAAGAGCACCTGTTTGATTTGAAATTAAATGTGTTTTCATCTATTAATAATTAAAAAAAACAAAATGATCAACAACCAGCACCAAAACTTAAATTGTGTTGTGGCAAACCAAAATGAAAACTGTATCTGTTTTATAAAGAAAAATCTAAAATATAAAGAGGTAAAATTCCTTTTACTTTTCCAGAAATGTAAATTATCTTTTGCCTTTTGCTAAAGGAATAATGCCACAGCCCTGGGTTTGTACCTTGTTTGGTCTGAGATTGATCAACTAAAGATCTTTGGGTTACTCCCACTGAGATATATAATACACTGGAGTGCTAATCACCGTCTGTTTGAACGAGTCGCTTTGAAGCCACCAGCCGCCATATTGGTACTCCCCATTTTCCCCCAGTAACTAGGGAATATGTGCGCTACAGCATCGAATAACGAGGATTTTCTCATGTTCAGGGGGGGCTTAAGACTTTTAAAATGTCAAATGTCATATACTTTTATGTTATGTTCTAAAACTATCAAGTACTGAGAAAGTCATGTGCTGAAATATTTTGCATTTTATTCATTTAAATATATATGTTTAACATTTATAACATTTATACAATATACAAAAACATATATTTTGTATATTGTATTTTAGCACCTAATTTCCTAGTAGTTGATAGTGTTAGTACATCCACTGACTGTAGAATTACCTGTGAAATGTTTTCACACAGCCAGAAAACTGCTTGTTATTGCAACCAAATCCTATGGGATTCTGTGAGAGTAGGGAGTAGCAAGATGGCGGCCAGTGACTTCAGTTTTTCGGCAAAATCAGCACTCCAGTGTATTATATAGCTCAGTGGTTTCTCCCTGCTGGTCCCTCTACTGTTCGGTATCCCCCTGAAACAAGCCTGCAGCTGAGTGGTTCCTAGTAAACACCTGGCAGAACAGAAAGAAGCGTCACCCAGCATCGGGTGATGCTTTTTACCAGCTGCATTGTCCCCACCGTCCCCAAACCACTGTTTATTGTGAAGTTGATTGTTTTGGCCTACTGTAAGTACTGTACAATATATAATTGGTATCAATTACATAGGCTGTAGACATGAGCTGCCTTTAAAGCATTTTATCCTGTTTCTGTCAGTGTGGGGAGTTGGTTTGGGTGTTGTTTAGGGTTTTGAGTAGCACTAACTGGAGAAGATCTGTTCTTCTGGTCAGGTTTCGCCTGAAGTCCTTGTTTGTATGTTCCCTACAGTATGATCACACACTTTCTAAATAAACTGCAAAACAAAAACAATACACAGTCTGAAAACGGGGGGAAAAAATATGCGTTCAATTGTCAAACTTCTGTACTCATTCAGATTTTGAAAAATAATGAATTTCCAACATCTTTAAAGGCTGTGTGATGATCAACTAGAACTGCACTGAAACTTTCTACTCATCAATACATTGTTAACTATTAAAAGTTTCATTTCAGCAAACTCTCCTATATAACAATATTGTCAGCAGGACTGAAATAAAAGTTTATTCAGGAATGTAGCTGCACCCATTAGCTGAAACCCAGGAAACCCTGTGCCATGAGATCTTGTTACAACCTCATTGAAGACCAGAGATCACCTTATGCTGATGACGTTCTTAATTATTTTGCAAACATAGGGATTTCTTATAACTCTTACCTATCAGACAGCTTCTTAGCAAAGCCAAAGTCAGTCAGCCTGATGTGTCCCTCAAAGTCTAGCAGGATGTTCTCGGGCTTCAGGTCTCTGTAGACTATTTCTTTCGAATGAAGATACTCGATGGCGCATACAATCTCAGAGGTGTAGAAGAGGCCTGTGGCATTGCTGAATCGCCCGCGGCTGCGTAGGTAGCTGAAGAGCTCTCCGCCCGGGACGTAGTCCATCAGCATGTAGAGGAAGCGATCATCATGGTGGGTCCAGAAGCTGTCAGATAATGTCATAGTTGATTATGCGCTGCTGGAGGCTGAAAGTGGTAAAGTGCTGTCTGATGAGTGGTGAAATCAGATTAGATCAGAGGCTTATAGCCAGCTGTGGGTGGGGAAATGTGCAGCAGCTCTCAACTCTGTGTGCAATATACTGAAATGGGCTAACAAAATGTAAACTCGAATCCTAAAAATACATTTAGAGATGTTGGTGGATCAAACCCCTGATGCAAGCAAGTCATCTCAGCACTGATGTCAAATAATGGCATGCATAAAGACAAAACCTGAGTTTTCATTCTCAACCACAGAGAAACCTGGTCATATTCTGACTGCCGTTTTATGAAAAAGTGAAGTAGTTCATCAAAAATTATCGTCATAATGTTACTCATTGCTGTCGCCTCATGCTTGCTCGGTATGAGGGATTGCTGCAAAGCCATCAACAATGCAGACGACTCTCCCTGTTGCTCTACGCTCTTTCATGAGGACTGAATGCGGCTTGTCAAGACTTGATGCAATCTACTGGGTTTCCTTAGATATGAAACTTTTTGACCAAAAATGCCCTTAGATGACATCTGTTCTGAATTGGCGCTATATAAATAATATTGAATTGAATTCATTAGATGTCCCTTTTCCCAATAATATAGCTGCTGCTTTCTTCATGAAACAGTTTGCATGAGATGTGACGTGCTGGGAGTACTCACAGCCTGATGAGAAAAGGGTGGCTGATTTCTGTCAGCACCTCTTTCTCGTTGTGAACGTGCTGCTCCTGCTTCAGCCGGATCACATCAGAAATCTTCATCTGTTTTAGTGCAAAGAAGGCCTTGCTTTTCTTGTCCTTGACTAGGAAGACTCGGCCGAACGTCCCCGTTCCTGAGGTAGAGAAGTTGACACCATTAATAAGTGCATGTAAATCATGTACCATTGTGCTCAAAATTAATATGTCAGGTTTGTGTTGTACAAATACTTATATCTTTACCTCTCAGTGTTCAACAGTGATACGTGTCTAGTACAACTATCCGGTATGACACAAATTTGAAAAGTGTGGCATGCATTTATATTCAGCTGCTACTGCTCTGATAGCCCTGGTGTTACCTTAGCAAAGAAGAATGCACCTACATGTGGTATAAATACTGCTCTGTGACAAGCAACAAATAAGCCATATAGGGAAAACAGCAAGCATGTGGAAGAGGGGGCTCTGGTCAGCGGACACAAAAACTGAATTTTTTTGTACTTAAAGGGGATCCATGACTAGTTGTTGGCCTAAATATGTTGTCATTTTCCTATTAACTTCAAATAGCTGTTTATGATACGTAAAAACTCATAATTATTTAAAAGATTGTATATTCTTTGTTATATTTTTCTCCCGCAGAGGTCACAATTTTTTCACCCGTGCAATGCATGCTGGGTTGATGACGCGGTTAGGTCCTACTGGACAGTAACCTAAAGAGTTAACAGGAGAGTTTACATTATCCAAATTGCTTTTTATCATATTGCATTTCACTGATGTAAATTCAGACAATGCCACATGGTGTTGCTGTTGGCTGTAATTAAAAAACAAACAAATTGAATAAGTGAGGTGAAAAAAAAAAAGAAGAGCTGTTGGAAGAAGACACAACTTCCGAAGGATCCACATTGGAGACTTTGAGTGATTTTTACAAGCAAATGAGGCTGGTAGAAACATCAGAGATAGGCAACACCTGAAGTCCTTTTAAATAATGAATGTACTGTCACTGCTGCCGGTACCAAATGTGAAATCACAGACCCGAAACCAGACCGAAGACCAGCCCGATCAGATCCTGAGTGTAAATGGACCCGACACTGGACACAGAGCACTACTTCCTGGACCCCACAGTTCTACGAGTGGTATGTGACATTCAGCGTTTTTATCATTATATTGTCATGAATTTCCACGCGCTCCGCTTCAAACTGAAAAGGCTTTTATCGTTACTCATTGCTGTTTTGGCTGGACGGAGGTAGCGCTGAAGGACCTAGTATAAGTCATTTATCCAAAATGCATAGCAGCGTAAACAACATGGCGACGTCCGTGTAGTAATACTTTACTTACATTTATAAAAACTAAACAGCTTAAGTATTTTTATTGTGTTGCTTTTACATTTAAAATGTATATTTCTCAAATAAAGTAAATTTTTTCAACTAATCGTGGATCCTTTATTAAGGGGAAGTCCGGTCAAATAGGAAAACTCAGTGGATCATTAGCTATAACTAAAACTAATACGTTCGTGGTGATTTAATGAATTTAGCGTTAATCAGTAAAGAAATAAAAACATAAATTGTCGTCGCGATCACTGATACCGGTTACTGATCACTGATACTGATGTTACATCGGGTAAAAGTGGAAAAAACATTACATATTTCAACTCTGCTCCTATGGCAGGATGAGCTTCAGTGCGTTATGAGGCGGAGGGATATTTCCGTGGTGTCTGAAGATCAGCAGTGTCACTTAGTTTAGAGCCAAAACAATCCACTTCACTTTCAGAAACAAGCCCAAAACTGCAACCCGCAACTCGTGAAATTAACAAGCGACTTTAGAAAAAAGAAGCCCAAAGTCGCAAAAAATAAGTGGGCTTCGCAACAGTGAGCACGGGTCTCTTATGCAAGTCTCTAGCAATTTTGGAACAACGTAAGCTGAGGGGAAAAAAAAACAAAAAAACAAACAGTCCAGAGAACGTGGTGGGGAAAAAACAGTAATGCTGTTAACGCGCATTAAAAAAGGCACCGTTATGGTTAACGCGTTAAAACTGACAGCACTAATTTTAATTGATACTGACACTGGGATATTTCATCGGCAAGAAGAACAAACTGAGAAGAATAACACAAAAATAGGGAGACGGATGTGGTGCCGCAGCAGACAGATTCAACTCACATCGTCCTTTTTTGGTCTCCTTGGCTCAAACTGGTATTGCTGGATTCCATCAAAAGTCCAGTTGCTGTCAAGAAACTCTTCTAAAAAAATCCATATTGCTATCAGATGATGATGACTCCCATTACTGTCGCTAATTAATCCATCACTATCTGCTTCGTATAGAGCACTGGTCGTCTCCATCTTGGATAATAGCGCATAGTGACACGCAACAAATAGAGCCTTGGGACTTGCTCAACAGCCGGTCCCGCCATGTGACGTCACAAACTGGGAGGTGACAGTACTATTCTTGACCAAGATGGACGCCTCCACATAAACGTGATTAAATGAAAATGAAATGAAAATAAGTGTGAGGTCACGAAAATTCAGGCAAGTTTGATAACTAACCCCCAAAACAGGGTTACTATTAATGTTCAAGGACCGCTAACCATCGAGTGACTACAGCAGGTACTGCAGATGTCAATTATGTATTTTGGGCATTTAAAAAATAATAATAATAATATTTGACATAAAGATGTGTTTATTACATCATCTGCTCAGAGGATCAACCCATAAAACATCTATAGCAGGTCAGCAGGGAAAGACAATTATTCTATCATTATGGAGGTAAAACAAATACATTTTGATAAGAAATATGATTTATCGTGATGCTGACAAAATCTAGTGATCAGCACGCTTTTGATTGTTACATTTGCTGCTAGGTCAATGTTTTTCTCAGCTAGTGAACATTTGCCTGGATGTAATTATCATGATCAACTCCTCAAAAGGCTGATCATTTGTTTAATCCATTCGATTGTCACTTTTACTAGCCTCGTGAGACCATCCTGATCTCGCGAGCTTTCAAGGTTTCACTCGCAGATCAGTCTGGCTACTCTCCGTTAAAGAAAATTTGGAGCCGTTCACCAAACGAACGTCCAATCAGCGTTGGCTTTGAGGCGGGGTGAGGTGTGACGCAACGAGAAGCGCGACAGTTCAGTCTAAAGAACATGGCGGCTTCAGCCGATGAAACTAGCGTTAGCGTGGCTATCGAGCAAGTTTTATCGGAATTACAGAGTATTTCTTTGCTGAGCTAACGAGCCTTTACCTGCAGCAGCAAGAGTAGCTTGGCTTGTGGTTGTGTTTGTGTTGTGTCTGATTGGTTCATTTGGCCCGTCTATCACCAACATAGGCCAATCAGCTAACCAGTATTTTCGCCCCTTCCCAAAATTACTTCAACGGAAGGTTTCCAGATGGATATGCGGAGCAAATCTCTCTGGCGGAGTCAGGTAACACTTTTACCACTATAGCAATAAAACAACCTCCCATATGGTGATGAAATGAGCAGTACAGTTCAGAGCAAGGAATCAGAGCCAAGCAGACAGTGAGTGTTGATGTCAATTCAAAGCATTTGCCAGCGACGCCATTTGTCTTCCAGAGAACGAGCGCTGCTCCCCTTTGTGATGTCACTGCTGGAATGATGAGCAGCTCCTCTATGAATGTTTGCCCGCGGGCACCATTTGACTTTATTTTCCGTCTTCATTGCTCATATTCTGAAGGCTCTTTGCGTACATATCAGTGATAAAGCCTTTTTTTTTTGGAAAGTATAAAATCGGAACAATAAAAGTATCCCAGTTAATCCTGACCCATTGAGTTTAGAGCACTTGTCATAACAACAAAAAAAGGTAAACGTAGTTGCCGACCTGGGCTACAATCACTAGAATTTGTGCCGCCTCGCCTTCGGCCTCGGTCTGGAAGGAAAACGACAAGGAGCCGAGAGAGAGAAAGAGAGAGAGGCGTCTGGCATATCAGCCCCGCGGAGCCGATAAGCACCGAGAGAAGCGTTAGCTGCTGATGACAATATGTGACATAACAGCCACTCTCGGTCCAAAATATGCTGCCCGTCTGCTCCTTCTACACCAACAATCAACCTTTGTCTCAGGTCTGCTGGCGCCTCAGCAGCGACACCAGCAGTGTAAAGCTGCAGTCAGGTGAGGCCCTTACATGTCAGCTTTTAGCACTTCCCTTCTTGGGCCGACCACTGCAGAAATGCTGCTAAGCATGGTGCAGAGCTTCTGATGACACGCAGTCAAGTGAAAGAAAGAAAGACATTTCGACATTAGCCCAGCTGGCCAGACCGAACTTCGGCTCACGAGACCCAAGGATACCCGATACAGGGTACACCAGAAAAGTCTGACTGAAAACCAATACCCCCGTCACACTACACCGCGTATGCCTTCCATTTTAATGGCACAGGCGGTCCCTGGTTTGCATTTGATACTTTAGCTTTCAGAAATGGATCCCAGCAAGAATTATTTAGAATTTGCAATAGATCAGATTGATAGTTATCAATAATTATTAAAAACAAAAACTCTAAATATATATTTTAAGTGCAGCCCTGGCCATTTTATGACAGGTAATTCTTTTTTATTAATTGGGTAAAAAAACAACAACACTGAATTCAAACTCAACCCTTTATTCAACCGACTTTTTACCAAAACCATGTTAAAAGAACAAAAATAAACACTTGCTCTTAAATCAAGTTAATCGATTAATTTAAATTTACAATTTTTAAGATTTAATTTTAGGACAATCTGGATTTTATTTTGCCAATGCACTCATTGGGCTTCCATGGGTAGATTAGCAGACAATGCTGAATATATGTTTAGGAAAATATATTGTATTATATTATCATTAATATTAAGAGACACTTGCATTTACTCATTAACTTTTTATTTTTTAGTTTAGTTTGAAATTACACAAGTGAGGTGAATCTGAATGTGTAATACAACTAGCAGCAAACATTTAGTTATATTTTCATTGTTTACAACAGCAGGGCCACCATCTTGTTTTACAAGCATGTTTCACAGCTTATATTTAGTTGTATTTTGAATTTAGGTCAACTGCCAGACGAAATGCTTGACATGAAAAAGTTTATAAAATAATTTCTTGAATTTATTTTTGTGAAACAAAAAGGAGGGTGGAAAAAAAACAATTAATCAAATTTGGTATAATAAAAGCTGGGATTTTATTTTTAAGCCACACTCGCCCAGCCCTACTTCTGAGATCTGAAGTGGAGAGGTGAAAATAAGACCTGAGGAAAAAAAGAAAAGAAAAGAAGACCTCAATCCCAAGTAAGCATATGGAGTAAGCCCCTGCGTGACAATGTCACCAGTTCAGAACATCCAGAACCAGGCCAGCCTGTGTTTGGACACTGAGAAGAAAGACGTGAGGAGATCCTGTGACTCTCTACCCAGGCTGTGACGTGGCATTGTCTGACAGACTAAGCAGAAACAAAGAGGACGCTGACTCACTTCACGGGGTGGTGTTCACCTCTCTGGTCAGCCCAAACTAGCTTTCTGTATGCGGGGGCAATCATGGCGACAACATCTCTAAGTTACAAATCCACTAGACAACCATGTTCCTAAGTCTTGTAGCTGTATTCTCATCTCTGGAACTTTTGGAACGTACCAGCAACAAACTTTAATGGATTATATTAGGGTTTTACATAATATGACAACATAAAGAAGTTGAGTTACCTTGTAGAACCACCGTTCGCTGTAGTTACAGCTGCTACTGTCGACAGCATTAGTCTCTGCTAAGGATGGGGCGATACGGACTTTCAATTTTATCACAATATATTGTGGTATTATTGTGATAACGATAATAAAAGAATATTTACAGCTTCGTGCAGTCTTTTTTTTTGACACTGATGGTTGTGACTACATGTAACATTATTATAGCCCCATAAACACAAATACCATGCTTACAAATATACATTTAAAAATATAATGTATCAAAACAAAATTCAAAATAGATTTCATCAGGACACTAAATACCAGGGAATCCCCCAGAAAATAGCCTTATTATGGCGGTCGGTGTCGAGGGAGGGGCGTGGACGTACTGTGCGTCAAGCTAATAACAGCTAGCACATTAGCTATTTAGACTGGCTATAATATGCTGGGAGAAACCCTGAGCTACATAAAGTAGTGTGATTTTTATCATTAAACCCCACACAGTGACTACAATTAATTTGATTTTTGTTGATATTTATTACAGCTCTCAAGAAACCCAAAGTGCAAAAACTAGCAACAATTACAATTACAAAACTGACAATACCGGCAGTTCTTGGTGTTCTCAGATACCACAGATTTGAATTTAATGTCATGATAAACGTCAAGTTCTTATCTCGATAAGAAGTCTTTCACCATAACGGTAAAGCAATACAAAAAATGCCCACCCCTAGTTTTTACCGGCTTCAAACAGCTACAGACTCAAAGTTTTGTCCTTTCTTCTTTGTAAAACAGCTCCAGCTCAGTCAGACTGGCTGAAGAATGACCCCCGTGTAGAATTCTTGCCAAAAATGATTTGCTAGATTTAGGTCTATGCTTTGATTAGATGCCTCCAACATATGAATCTGCTTCAATTTAAAGCATTATTTTGTATTGGAGAATAGATTTTTAGGGGCTGATAAGCACAGTGTGAATGTTTTCTGCTGTTGCACACCTTCCTATTAGGTAAAAGACTCGGGTTTTGTGGGCTGTAAGTGCTTAATGTTGAGTTTTTCTCCATACAGTACCAGGTTAGGATCATAATTTACAATGCTAAATGTACCTGCAGAATATTTCTATTTCTAGCGACACTAGAGGCTTAAGGGGATGCAGTGGTATTACTCAGTGGTATCATAACTCCATAACCTTTTGTGTTCAGTCTGCATAAGAGTCCCAGTGCAGCTGCAGCTACAGTATTTTCCTTTGAGATTAAAGGCCATTGCATAAGCAAAAATGCATGAATCTTCAGGTTTATAATGGATTTTGTATACAAGAAGTCCCTGGAAACAGAAGTTTCAATCTGAAATAAAGATGACTGAATTGGACTTAAGGTTTTTGGCTTTCATTGGGAAGAGATAGTATAAGAGAAATAAACCTTCACACAGTGGTTTGGCTAAACATCTATTTTTTTTTTTCATACAAACTAGTAATGCTCTAGAAGAATTGAATAAGTTCCCAATCTAAACCTTACTTCACCACAATGCATCTCTTCCAACGCTCTGTGTATTTTTGACCTGAGAATATTGTCCAGGGAAACGGATGTACGCGAAAACTTGTCTACGTTTGGTACCAGGGTTCACGACCCCATGTGCAGAAGGAAAATGTAGACGTCACACATCTGTCCACCGTTTATGGAAGTAGTAACAGGTGTAATTGTTACTAGAACTGTTGAATAAAGTTGCATTCAAAAAAACAAATGTAATAGTGGATCCCAGTGCCTCTGTGTTGTTATGAAGTCATTGAGCAATACCAGCGGAAAATATTAAGACAACATCGGAACAAGACGAAGAAAAGTAAGATGGCTCAGCTATTAACAGTGGCCTTTTGTAGAGCAGTGAATGCTACTGCTGTAGCGAAGTTTGTGCTGAGACTACAGCGAGGCGAGCGACATAAAAGTCGGATGAAATGCGACATGATCGTTCAGACAGTGGACGCTTTGGTGGCACAAATCGGTGGCACAAATCGGATTTTTGGGGGTGAAAAGATCGGAATTGGGCCGTTCACACTGTTGTGAAAAAAAAAATAAAGCCAACTTTCTCAATAAAACTCTGTTGCTGAGATGGAAAAAACGAACTACCGTTTTTTTCCCCTCGGTAGCTTGGTAGAATAGCGCTATGAAATCAACCCAAAGCAGAAAGACATCCACACTTAGTAGTTACCCCTTGTTTATTGATTATTTTCTTGATAATTGCCAATACTATTTGTTTTTTGTGTAGCCCTAGAATGAGATGGGAATCATTTAAAGATCCCCAGTCACGTACTATGACTTTACAAATGTCTATGCCCGTAGTTCAATCTGGTTGTATTGAAAGGTTTTCCGATTAAAATACTGCACAGTGTTGGCTTTCTATATTTTATTTCTGTGTTTTACACTTAGTTTTGGCTCTATTTGTTAGCAAACAAAGTGCTTTTGTGTATATGTAACGTAAAAACCATGTATCTGGAAGTACGAGAAACAAAGAGAAGCAAACCGTGTAGATTTCCCCGTGCATGCGCCTAAGTCAGGGCTTCAGAAGCGAGGGGAACAAAGCCTCTGCTGTCCGCTGCGGATCTCTCCATATTGGCACAATAAGCTAAACTTCACCACTAGGTGTTTTTTGTTGAGCACTGTCTGCAGACCAAAACAATATCTGTTAGAAGTAGGGCTGTCAGTTTTAATAACTGATAACTGCTGAAAGTAGATTTGGCGGTGCAGATCACCATTTTGAGCAGAGATTGGTTCTAAAGATGAGGTTTTTACTCCCCGATAACAACATGTGATGACAGACAACAGATAGAGCCTTGGAACTTGCTCAACAGCCAGTACCGCGATGTGACGTCACAAACTGGTAGGTGACAGTACTATTCTTGACCAAGATGGACGCCTCAACATGAACATGATTAAATGAAAATTACTCTTAATTAAAAAAACGTATCATTTATTGAACAGTATGCAACAGTTTTATATTTAAAATACTTCCAGCAGTTTGAATTCTGATTTTGACCAGACTTTTCCTTTAAGAGTCTTTTATGTGTAACGGATTATTGCAGTTCACACTGTCTCCACAAGTTTAAGGAAGTTGAATTTAAGACTGAGACGCTTCAGACTGCCAGGAACCAGATATCTCCATCCACTGTCTACAAAGCCACATCACCATGTTTCACTCGTCTGACATTAAATCAGACTAAACTTTTCCCGTTGTAAGTCAGCTGGGAAGTATTTCTGTTTAATTACCAAAACAATCTCAGCGTTTTCATGAATTTCTTTAAATTTAAGGATGTTTTCAAATGCTAAGTTTAATGTGCCTTTAAACAATTGGGAAAGCTCAGATAATGAGGTTGTTGCTTTGTAAGCTTCAGATAAAAGGTTTTAGACAGCCATTAGCCACACTGATGAAGGTCCAGAACCGACATGGGCTGAAAGGCCACTAGGAGAGGAGGAAGCCAACACACCACCAGAAACTAAGTCACATTACAGTTTACAGAGACACTAAGGGACACATTCTTTAGAATTGCCTGGAAGTGCAAAGCTTTAGAGACACATTGTAAAAGACCAGGAGCTGCAACGGTAATTGAAAGGTGGTTCAGCTGAAGTCTGACAGGCTGAACGTGCCCTTTCCCAGAGAATGGAGGTGATGGGTAATGGGAAAGAGCGTCCTTGTTTTAAAGGAATATAGATGGATGCTGATTGAAACAGCAGAGACAAAAAGGAGTGATGCACAATAGCTGACACATTACGGTCCATTTCCCAACCAGTTCTGGCTGAACCTGGCAGCTTGTTTTAATCTACTACATCACTCTTTCAGCACCATCTGAAAGCCTTTGCAACAGTTGAAACATGAAGTAAGCACGTGCAAGGACGACTCATTCAGACGGTAATGACGATGAGTCACATAAGCGTTGAGTTCTTTTGGATTCTCTGGAAACCGGAGTGGTAATTACGGAGCAGAGTCAAACTGTAACCACTGACTGAAGGCATGTCTGAGCATGAACGCATCTTACCTCCAACTGCTGTCAACCAACGAACACAAGGGAATGCCAGGCCTTCGACAGCCACTTTCGTTTTCAGACAATTCCCTGAAATTGAAAGGGCCCTGGAGAACCAGGAGGTGTTTTCCACGGATTAGAAGTTAGCATCATCTCTGTGTCTTCCATGGGTTTACTCAAACAGCTCGTCAGCAATCCGTTTCAGATTTAGGAAACGGATTAGCAGCGGTGGCCTGCCCATCACACATGAATCAAAAGGTGGATTTGTGAAAAATGTGCCTTTCATGCATAACCAATAAAACTAAAAACATCCCTAAATGGGATTAAAAACATAAGTTCATGTGTTGCTTTATTGTTGGGGTCCTTGCATTTGGAACGGACGGCCTGAGTCCTTGAAGATTGCTGAGCCTGAGTAAATCTAGCTAGAATTTATCTAAGGAGGTGATGTCCAAGGTCGGTCCTCAATGTCTCCTTTCCTGCAGGTTTTAGAGGTTTAACGGGTTACGCTCCCCTGAACCCAATTTAAGGGTAGTAAACAGGTTCCTGCAGAACCCTATGATAGGCTGAGGAGGCCATTCAGACGTTGAATCAGCTGTGATGGAACAGGGACACAAGACATGCAGGACACGGGACATTAAGAACAGCGGTTGGACACCCCTTATCTATGATCTTTCAAATTTCTGCCTTACCTTCTTATACAGCTGTCAATGTGTTTCATTTGATGTCGTTTTATGCATTTAATGTATGTATTTTCAGTTGAGAAATGTGACTATTAGAACCGAATAATAAATAAATCCTCTAAACAGAACCCGTCTGGCAACATGAAGCAGGATAAAAGATCTCAAAACATCCATCAGTCTGGAGAGGGTTGCAGAGGCATTTCTACGGCTTTGGGACGCCATAGAACCAAAACATTGAAGAAAACACGGAACAGTGGAGAATGTTCCCAGGAATGGTCAACCTACTCATCCAGGATGTCATAGGAGACCCCAGAACAACATCTAAAGCTCTGGAGGCCTCTTTGCCTCGGTTAAGGTCAGGGGTCATGATTCAGAAGTAAACAAAATGGGCAAAAATGGCCTCCGGGAGAGAGGTCCAGCGCCAGAACCATTACAGGCCCAAAAGAACACAAACACCTAGCTCACATTTACCAATAAAACATATTACGAATGCTCATGACTTCTGGAGGAAAACCTTGTGGACTGATGAGACAAAAACTGACCCTTTTTAGGTAGGTGGGTGAGAAACTAATCCAACATCTCAGAGAAGGAATGTCGCACCTGCAGTTAAACATGGTGGAGGCAGTGTGATGGTCTGGGGCTGCTGTGCTGCTTCAGGGCATAAACGACGGGTCATGACTGATGGAACCATAAATTCAGCTCTCTAGCGGGAAAGCGGTAACCTGACGCCGCCAGATAGATTTGCTTCGCATATCCATCTGGAAACCTTCCGTTGAAGTAATTTTGGGAAGGGGCGAAAATACTGGTTAGCTGATTGGCCTATGTTGGTGATAGACGGGCCAAATAAACCAATCAGATCAACGAAGCATATGACGTACTCGTCAACATGCTTCGTTGTCGCTCTGTTACGAGCGACGACGAAAACACAACCACAAGCCAAGCTACTCTTGCTGCTGCAGGTAAAGGCTCGTTAGCTCAGCAAAGAAATACTCTGTAATTCCGATAAAACTTGCTCGATAGCCACGCTAACGCTAGCTTCATCGGCTGAAGCCGCCATGTTCTTTAGACTGAACTGTCGCGCTTCTCGTTGCGTCACACCTCAACCCGCCTCAAAGCCAACGCTGATTGGACGTTCGTTTGGTGAACGGCTCCAAATTTTCTTTAACGGAGAGTAGCCAGACTGATCTGCGAGTGAAACCTTGAAAGCTCGCGAGTTCAGGATGGTCTCACGAGGCTAGGAAAGAGGACCATCCAGACATCAGTTAGTGACCTTAGGCTCCAGCACACTTCCGTGTTCTGCAGCAGGATAGTGATCCAAAGCACACCAGCAAGTCCACCTCTGAATGGCTCGAGAAGAAAATGTGGCCTCTTAGGGAGCGGCCTAGTCAAAGTCCAGACTTAAATCGGATTGAGATGAAGTGGCGTAACCTTAGCCGGGCCGGCATGCTAAGCTACCCTCCAGAGTGGCTGAATAAAAGCCATCGTGAGAAGCGGAGAGGGTCGCCATTCCTCCACCAACCATCCTCAGCTACAGCTTGAGCTCGTTAACGTCTCTTCGACGTCCACCTCAGTCCCATGTCTCCAGCAGCATCTAACAGCTTCTCTTCCAGGTAAGTCCTGGATTTAGCTCCCTCTAGCTCAGCATGATGCTGCCACCGGCGGGTTTCTTGGTGGGGAATGGTGCATTCAGGGCGATGTGCAGCGGTAGACCAAATGAGTCAGTCACCTCTGATCAGAGCACCTTCCTCCACATGTCTTGCTCGCTCTCCATACGTGGGCTACATGTAGTCAAAAGCAAACAGTAGCTCTTCTGGTTTTCCCCATTTTATTTGTCTGATTAATGTTTGGGTGAAATCTGAAGGCCTTTGGATTAAACATTTCAAGCTACAAACGCTTAAAAGGGCACAAACAGACGGTGCAAAAATCACCGCTGGTCTCAGTGAACTCTAGCCTCTTTCCATCTGGTGGGTCCAAAGCAGATCTGAGGATGCATTACACAGATTGCTGCTTAACAAAAAACAGCCAGCTTGGAGATTTATCCCGACAACATGTACCCAAAGAAAAGAGATAAAAAAAAAAAAAAATTAAGTAGGTCGAAGGGAGCCGGGCGGTGGCGATAAAAGCGCAACTATCAGCAGCGGGACAGGGCCAAGGGGAGCTCTCATGCACGGCGCTTCAGTAGAGGCGGACGCCGCATCAGGAAACGTCCGTCCTGGCAAGGCGTTATCAACGTTGTTGTGAAATCCGCCGAGACGTGGGCCGCAGGATGACAGAAACCAGGGAGGATCCGCCAGCTCAGACCGGGATTCTTGTCGGGATACAAACGCTGAGGACCATTTTACGACCAGGAAGTCGAAGGTGGTTCTAGATTAGACGGTACTAAACAGATACCCTCACAAGGAACAGGACGGCGCAACAAAAAACTGTTACACGCACCGTGATTCAACCCGTTGAGTCGGACCGGGTCCATAAATGTGACTAACCAGGCGTTTTAAGTGCAGCGATTGAGAAATAATGAACGAACTGGAGCAGGAAGACGTTTGAAAGCATTGCTTGTACATCTTGGTACTTCCCCACAGAGAGCCAGTCAAAGTATATAACTATGATATCCACGACACATCTGCTATGCTCGGTAAGGCGTCACTGCACAAAGGTGACAGATTTCTGCTGCAAAGTGCCTATGAACACAGACGCCCCGTCACTCAGTTGGAGCCAGGTATTTACAGAGAATGCTTAAAAGAGACACGTTGCATTTTCGTCTGACGTTACAACCGACTCAACTTTTTCTGCTTTACCGCCAGTTAAATATTTTTAACAAAGCCAGTTCCCTGTGGTTTTAATACGACTTTCAGCCACAGCACACACTCCCAACTGTAATGTACGGTGGTGGCAGCATCATGTTGTCTAGGACCGTTCGGCGACATGACGGACAGCTGTTTCTAAGTGGCCATCGGACGGTCCTGAAGGTTGGCAGGCAGAGCTGAAAAGGTGTGTGTGATGGAAGTTTAAAAGGCGACGATTCTCTCAAACACTGAGGAAACGGGTGGAAACTTCTGCATTTGTAATTTCGGTAACCCTAATAGAGCCAAAAACGGGAAAACTTTAGTCAGATTTAAAGTCGAACAGGCATCATTTGGGCATTTAAAGGCTGAAACTTTCTTATTTATTAACCTACTCACACGATCTGGACATATTGTGAAGGGAATCTTCAAAACAAAACAACTTTTCCTGACTCCAGCTGGGACACTCCCTCCCCCCCGTGTGTAAACTTACCCACAGTAGCCATGGTCTCCAGCTCATCCAGGCTGTACGCCCGGCTGTTGGCCGCTGCCTCTGCGGGACAGCCCGCGCTACTCCTCCCATCCCGGAGGGAGCTGTCCCCGCTGGCCGCCGGTTTAGCTCTCTGGGCTGCCATTTGTCAGGCTGGCTCGTCTACTTGTTCGCAGGGTCGACGTTGAACGGGACGCATCCAGCGGGGATATGATACATCTCTAGAGGGAAAGAGGGCTCATTCCGACCTGCTCTGGTCGGCTCTATTAAGACGTTTTTAGCTCAGGCGGACAAACGGAGCATGATAAGGACGCTAGACAAAGACGCCGGTTTGGCCGTACACTGGTGTAGCGGCATGAAGCTAACGGCTAACGCCGCAGGCAGACTCGAGAGAGCTGCAGCTCGCCGGGACTAACAAAGCTCCGAACCGGTCAAAAATTACAAGCTTCCCTCATTTAACTTCCCTCATTTCCCCCTTTGTTTTCACAGCCACAACAGACCTCACCCTACGCCTCTCCCCTGTGTTACACGTCAACCAAGGTGAAGAGCCGCTGCCCTACTTCTGGTCAACGCTTTCAAAATAAAACCAGTACATGCGGGCTGGCGTAATACATCACGGCCTGCGACGTATTCCCTTTGTCATCTTGTAGAATCAGTAGGTTTTACGCAAAATCTAATACAAATAATTACGACTGAAAGCCTTGGATTGTGCATCTAAAAAAAATGCCAACATTAACCTGGTAGACTTCCTGTGTTTTATGTCGTTGTGCAACTAGCTTACCAGACAGCACAAAAAAAAAAAAAAAACTCCCTAATGTTGACAAAAAAGTGACCAATGAGGAGCAAGATGAGTCTGGCTATTGGCCAATCAAATGCTAGGAGGGGCCTTAGCAACAACAAGCAGGTTTAGTGCGCTCGTGCTGCGGGACTAGAACAAAATTAAAATGAATAAACTGACAGAATGTTTTTAAGACGTTGCGCTAAAATACACATTTGATGCAAGCTATTAAATTAGATTTCGTTATTTGATTGTGACTGGATTGGTTAAAAATAATATAGTTTTTTTCAGGGGGAAAGCGTGAGGGTTAAGAAGGGGTTACCAACCTTTTTGAAACTGAGAGCTACTTCAATGGCACTGTTATATATCAATATATAAAATTTAAGCTGCAGCTCACTGGTGGGTTGAGGGTAGTGGGCTCCACACACTGAGCTATATACTGGAGTGCTGATTTTGGCGAAAACTGAAGTCACTGGCCGCCATCTTGCTCCTCCCTACTCTCACAGAATCCCATAGGATTTGGTTGCAACAACAAGCAGTTTTCTGGCTCAGTGAAAACGTTTCACAGGTAATTCTACAGTCAGTGGATGTACTAACACTATCAACTACTAGAAAATTAGGTGCTGAAATATTTTACATGTTATTCATATTATATATATATATATGTATATATATATATATATATATATATATATATATATATATATATATATATATATGTGTGTGTGTGTGTGTATGTATACATATATGTTTTTGTATATTGTTATTTATATATTTATAAATGTTATATGTGTATATTTAAATTAATAAAATGCAAAATATATATTTCAGCACATGACTTTCTCAGTACTTGATAGTTTTAGAACATAACATAAAGTATATGGCATTTGACATTTTAAAAGTTTTAAGCTCCCCCTGGACATGAAAAAAATCCTTGTTATTCGATGCTGTAGCGCACATATTCCCTAGTTACTGGGGGAAAATAGGGAGTACCAATATGGCGGCTGGTGGCTTCAAAGTGACTCGTTCTAACAGTGGGCTATTAGCACTCCAGTGTATAATATAGCTTAGTGGCTCCACATGTGGTCCTTCGGGGTTAGCTGGTGCCTGTGGACACCATGTTGGTGACACCTGGTGTAGGGAATTTGAGCACGTCTCTCCTGATTCACCCTTCGGTTGGGTGCGGTAATGCACCAAATTGTTGTTTGCCAGCCAGATTTCTTCATTCAACACTGTGCATATTACAGAATATCATAAAACCTTCCGCTTGAGTCGACCTTTATGACAAAGCAACATTATTTTACACCTGACCTATGCATTTTGCCAACAACCATTTACATGTACAGGTCTTACAAAGGCTGAATGCATAAATTGGACAGTAGAAACAAAAAGAGAAGTACTTCCTCACAAGAGATTTTTCAGATACCATTAGAGGAAAAACATTAGGCATTACCAGTAAAGAGCTGACCCATTTCATTTTGTGAAGAATTAATGTCAAGACTAAATAGATAGCTTCATTCCAAAATTATCGTTTTTTTTTTAAACAAATGTTTGTTTTACAGGGCACAAATAATTTTTTATCAGAAACAGAAAGCAGTTTTCAGAGCAAAGGGAAGGTTGGGACTTCTATTTCTGAGGACGTATTGCACCAGCTATGCCTTTTTTGTGATATTCTTATCAATGTTGCAAATTACCTGCTACTTTAGGTGTACTTTTAAGTTGAGGCAAGCATCACTTGTTTCCTTTAAATGAAAATACAAAATTGGAGTATCTGTGTTTCTTTCAAACTGTAACATACAGGAAGTAGAAGTAATATACCATCTGTGCTATAAAGTGAAGCACTCACATGGAATGATACTCAGTCATCACATATGCCCTTAGTCACCGTGGTTCGATGTTGGAGCCAGTGTGTGCACAAGGACACCAAATGCATCCTGAACCGTGTTGTAAAGAGTATGGTGGCTTTATAATCCATGCCATACTATCAGACTGAATGTATTTTGCTGATCCCAGTAACTAAGATCAAGGCTGAAAATGTGAGCTCACTGGATATTTGTTGGCTGACTGGACTGACCAGTATTTTATCAAACATTCTAACAATCCCCTGCTTAGTAGACTAAGTATCTATATCTTTTTCCTAAAAAAATCAGTTTTCAAAACCAATGCATAGTAGTGACTTAAGGAAAGGGTGAATCTGTGAAAGGCCAGAAATTGACCTGTCCTTGTGTATTTGATGGATGCTTCTGAAGTCTTTCATTGAGTGAACCCATCTATCCATCCATTTTCTAACATGCTTATCCCTTGTGGGGTCACGAGGGGTGCTGGTGCCTATCTCCAGCTGTCAATGGGCGAGAGGTGGGGTACACCCAGGACAGGTCGCCAGTCTATCACAGGGCAACACAGAGACATGCCTCACAGAGACAGAGGCATGTTGTAAGGGTTCTCTGTTAAAATAACAGAATTATTTTAAAGTCTATTTTCTGAGACACAGGAAGCCAGTGTAACGACTTCAGAATTGGGTCGCTTAGTCTTAATCTTAGTGAGGACGTGGGCAGCAGCGTTCTGGATCAACTGCAGCTGTCTGATCGACTTTTTAGGCAGAACTGTGAAAACACCATGGCAGTAATCGACTTGACTAAATATAAATGCATTGTGGAATGTATTAACTTTGATCCATTTTTATACACTTTTATGAAGGTTTAACATGTTTTATATGCTTTTATATGATGTTATATGCTTTTATTAGATTCAATTATATTATATTAGATTAGATTAGATTCAACTTTATTGTCATGACACAGGTACAGGTACAGGTACAAGGTTTAAATGTAGAATAAAGAAATGCAGTTTAGGTCTAACCAGAAGTGCAATAGCAGCAAGTGCAGGATAAATAATGGTTCCATAAGTACAGGGCATGGATATGTACTGAATAAATATAGAGATGAATACTATTATAAACAGAATTTTACTGATAGATTTGTCCTATGAATATAATATATAGGTAACTAGTATTGTGAACTAAATTTACAGCTGGATATGTACCGAATGTAATATACAGGTGGATATTACTATAAATAGAGTTTTACAGATATATACAGATATGTATATATAGATAATTAGTATTGTGAACTAAATTTACAGCTGGATATGTACCGAATATAATATACAGGTGGATAGTACCATAAATAGAGTTTTACAGATATGTACAATAGCATAATATACAGATGATTGTTATTATAACAGTTTACATGTACTATGAATATATGTAAAGATGGCTATTACTATAGGCAGAATTGTAAGCATGATATGGTAGCTATTATTATAAAAGGAATAAATAAAGTTTGGACAGAAGCTACCTAAATTAAAGTGCAGTGGAAGGTAATTGCATATTACAGTTAAAGTACTGTATTGCAAATGTATATGTAAACAATTGGTACTATGAATAAACACAGTCAGCAGTGCAAATCAATATTCAGTCATGGTGAGTAGTGCAAGATGCATGTAAACAGTTGTTACAATGGTAACAGTCAGGAGTGCAGGTGAACAGTCTTGTAAATAACAGAATAACAAAATTAAGGTAGGTGTGAGGAGGGAGAGGAGAGTCTGTCAGTGAGGATTAGAGTTCAATAAAGAGACAGTTCTGGGGAAAAAGCTGTTCTTTAGTCTGCTGGTTCTGGTCCGGAGGCACCTGAAACGCCTGCCGGAGGGCAGGAGAGAAAACAGTCTGTGGGCTGGGTGAGAAGAGTCCTTAAGGATGCTGCGAGCTCGATGTAGGCAGCGTTTCTTCTGGATGTGCTCAATGGTGAGAAGTGGAGTCCCAGGGATGTACTGGGTGGCTTTCACCACCCGCTGCAGTGCCTTGCGCTCTGCAACAGTACAGCTCCCATACCACACTGTTGCACAGTTGGTCAGGATACTTTCTATTGCACAGCGATATAAGTTCACCAGGATAGTCGAGCATAGCTGATTTTTCCTCAGTGTCTTCATGTAGAAGAGGTGCTGGTGAGACTTCTTGACCAGGCAGGAGGTGTTGGTAGACCAGGACATGTCCGCTGAGATGTGGGTCCCCAGAAACTTGAAACTGGAGACACACTCAACAGCCATTCCATTGATGTGGATGGTGTCATGCGTGCCTGTTGAATCTTTTCTGAAGTCCACAATGAGCTCCTTCTTTTTGGTGGTGTTTGAGGAGCTGGTTATTTTCAGTGCACCATGTAGCCAGGTGCTTGATCTCCTCCCTGTAAGGCTGTCTCCTCGTTGTTGGCGATGAGACCAATCACCGTAGTGTCGTCCGCAAACTTGATGATGGAGTTGAAACAGGCTTGCAGTCGTGGGTGAAGAGGGAGTAGAGAAACAGGCTTAGCACACAGCCCTGTGGTACACCAGTGTTGAGTGTGATGGACGTGGAGCAGTTGGAGCCTGATTGGATATTCCGGGGTCTGTTGGTCAGAAAGCCCAAAATCCAGTTGCACATGGAGGTGTTGATGCCCAGGTCTCAAAGTTTGGCTATTAACTTAACCGGGATGACAGTGTTGAATGCTGAGCTAAAGTCAACAAACAGCATTCGTGCATAAGAGTTCTTATTTTCCAGATGTGTGAGTACAGAGTGCAGTGCCATGGAAACTGCATCCTCTGTGCTCCTATTGCTGCGGTATGCAAACTGGTGTGAGTCCAATGTGGATGGTAGCCAGTCTTTTAGGAGTGCCAGGACCAGCCGCTCAAAGCACTTCATTACGATTGGTGTGAGTGCTACAGGGCGATAGTCGTTAAGGCTCTTTGGGCTGGAGTGTTTTGGCACTGGCACAATGGAAGTGCATTTATAGCATGTTGGTACAGCTGCTTGGGCAAGAGACTGGTTGAAAATGTCTGTAATAACCCCAGCGAGCAGCTCCGCACATGCCCTTAGCACGTGTCCAGGGCTGTTATCTGGTCCAGCTGCCTTGTGCGTGCTGATCCATATGCTCAAATAAGTCACATTTTCCGAAGAATACCCTTTTACACTTTAGAGAATCTTTTCAACAGCCCTATTTTTAAATTGTAACCCAAAATAAACTTGCTTTTAACTAATCTATGCCACATTAGTACAAAAAAACAACAAAGTGGTCTATGACTGCATCAAGCTTGTTTCTCTGCATTTAAAATTTATTTATTTTACTTAAATCCAAATAAAACAGATGTTTTCATTTCCATAGAAGTTATTTATAATGCTAAAAGCAAAAAGCTTTTAAAATGAAGCGTTATAGATCCTGTAGAGGAGCTCAGGAAGTATTCACCCGGATTCTTCCAGGAATATACAAATGCACCTATCAGCTGTTGTGAAATGGCTGCAGTGAACTACTTATAACAGTTTTTTTTTATTTTGTTCTGAATAATGTATTTTAAACCACCAGCTTGAAAATACATCCTTCGTTATGTTTAGATTGAACTCTACGCTTAACCTCCAGGGTTGTGTCTGTCACAGTTCGAGGGAATCTTCTGACCCACATGCAAGAGAACTCCCAGCAGTGGTCCAAGTTAAGCAAGTTTGTGGAAATACAAAGGAAACATAGACGGCTGGTCCAGGGGGGTTCGGTAACACAGAATAGTGGATAATTTTTGATCTATTTATTGTTTGACCACTTTTGTGGGGTTCTATTTGTTTAAAACGCAGGTGCGAGTCACTTCAGTAGGAAATTTTAGATTTTCCTTTTAATACTCAGAAGTACACCTCTTGAGGTCATCATTTCCAGAACGTCCAGGTTGTTCATGACCCTACAGGTAGTAATAGGTAGTGTGTTATAGGAAATAAAGCTAAAATATTAATAAAAAAGGTGTTACTGATTATACCACAACTACTATTTTTAGGAGTTTCCAATCCCTAGTAGATTACCGCCACACAAACTAGGTAATTACTTGAAATTAACAATATTTTTAATAGCATTGCACCTATGACAATTGAATGCATAAATACATCAAAGGCTCCGTGGGGGTACCCTATGCTGGAAGGCTTTTGAATTTTTTTCAGTTAACCCTTTATTGGAGCATAGCTTTGTTGGCCTGCTGGAAAACGAGCCTCCTGCACAGCCTAATGCTGGGACTATTTCCAGGAACTGGTTTAACTAAACGGCGGCGACTACAACACAAAATGGGACAAATGAGTGATTCTGACACATTGCAAAAGGTTGGAACAACGTCCAGTCAAACAAGAACGGCATTCAGAATAGAAACGCTGTGTGGACAGTGCACTCATGGTGTATACCACAACTGCTCCGCGTCCTTGTTTGCCAAGTGGCCCAGCTGTACCTGCGTGCTCTGGTGTGCCTGCAGCATGTGTGGGATTAAACCATTTAACTGCGATCACAATTAAATTCCCTGTGAGTTCTGGAGCAACATGTAAATCTGTAGCCCACCTGCCCCCGCCCATCCTCAAGACCTTCTACAAAAGCACGATAGAGAGCATTCTGGCCAGCTGTCTCTCTGTGTGGTGTGAAGGCTGTAACGCCTCCGACAGGAAGAATGTGAAGAGAGTGGTGAGGAGAGAGGATCATCTGGGCTCCTCTTCCTCCATTAAGGACATTTCTTTTCAGCGCTGCATGTCACGAGCCCGTAACTTCATCAGTGACCCCTCACACCCCCACTATGGAGTGTTCTCCCCGCTGCCCTCTGGGAAGAGGTTTCGCAGCATCTGCTGCAGGTCCACCAGGTTCTGCAACAGCTTTTTCCCCGTTGCCATCAGTCATGTGGAGCGTGAGCGATTATATGAGGGAAATTTTAGCGTGCACCATTACCATTATCTGTTTCATAAATGTTTCTCCCATCTGCTAAAGTCAGTTATGGTGTAATATAGCCACCCAGCTATGTAATCTGCCTTTGCAGACTGTGCTGCGCTCATAGCGGTACTTCAGTGGTCACATGCTTATGGGGATTTTATTGGACGGATAGTATTAGCGGGGATGTATGCTCCGGTTGCATGGTATTATGTCTACCTCTACTGGATCTTATCTAAGGGGGCATCAGGGGGAAATGTGCACCAAACCTCCTTTAATTTCCCACTTATGCATGGTTTGATTCGGTGAGAGGTGGTTGGGTTTTCTTTGAACACATCATAATCAATATAATATTACAATTTGCACTCTGTTCTGAATTTTAGAAACATCTCAGTTCATTAACTGTTTCCTCAGCCGATGTAGGGTCTAAAATTGAAAAGATGCTTGTTAGTAAATTAACAAAACACTGGGAGAAAGATAAATCCACCTTTTATTGAGTAAGTTAAACGACCAAAGTTACCAAAAGGCTGTAAAGGTCCATGAATTAAAAGAAAACATAAAAATTGAAAATAATATGAAACAGGAGGAAAACTCCAGGGTTTTCATTCATATCAGAATGGTGGTGTTTCTATATCAGATCTCAATGTTGTAAGAGGATTTTTGGACATTTATCCCCCAACTACTACAGGGTCTGGAAACAGAGAAGAAAGTCACTGTGAAACAAACAAACAAAAAAAGATTTTATGGAGAAGAAGCACAAGTTTAAAACAATTCTTTGTTTTTGATCCCACAAGATGACTCTGGTGCAAAAATGTGCTTCCTGGCCTCCGTATAGATTAGCCATTCAGCATCGCCGAGCTTCTGACTGATTCATCACTGTGTTTACATGTAGATCCTCCATGATGGTGCATTGCCAGTGCTGTCAGAAAGTATTTACCCCCTCAGATTTCTGATTCTTTTGCCTTTTTGTCCCACTGAAATGTTTCAAATAGATATTAATATAAGACAAAGATATCCTGAGTTACTCCAAAAAGTAGTTTTGAAATGATGATTGCAATGATGAGGGAAGAAAAGTATGAAAAAGTAAATACCCACTAAACTGAATAATTGGTTGTTCCTACCAGTATTTTTGACCATCAAAATGTTTTTTTTTTTTTTGGTAAATATGAGATGGGCCTTTGTGTTCTTTTGGAACAGCAGTGGTTCTGTCCTGTCTCTCTAATTAATGTATAATGACCTCTGACCTTCACTGACGCTGTGAGTTTCTTCATGTTTCCACAGCATAGGTTTTTCTGGGACCTCCTGGATGAGCTGTGAGCTCATGGAGTAATTTTGTTGGGTCAGCCTCTCCTGGGACGGTTCTCCACTGCTCTATGTTTTCTTTGTGTACAGATAATGGTTCTTAATGTGGTTCTCTGGAGTTCCAAACCCTTGGAAAGGGCTTAATAACCATTTCCCCGACTTATAGAGGTCAGTGACTTTGTCACTCATCTGTTCTTAAATTTCTTAAAGTCGGGGCATGATTTGTTGCTTTTTCGAGATATGTTTTGTCAACTTCGTTTTGTCAGAGAGGCTGTGTTTAAGTGATTTCTTCATTTTCTTTTTTTTTTTTTTCAGACAGCGTCCTGTCTAGCAATGTGGCAATAATAATTGATGTCTTAATGCTAAATAGAGCTCGACAGATTTTAATTTCCCAAGTGGAGCAATCAACTTTCGCCATAGTGCTCCGCTTGATTTATGCATGTAAATAGTTTTCTTGTGATTCCTGCAGGAAGTATTTCAAATGATGTGGACACTACAATGGGAAAATAGGAGAGTAAAGGAAGAACAAGAAGAGAAAAAAAGATAGAGAAGAGGTGGAAGAAAGAAGAGATAAAAGGGAAAGAATGATAAAACGTTTTCAGTCTGCTTCAACACCTGGAAAGAGAGATGCAAAAAGAACAGCACAATCAACGGACATACTATAACTGATTTGTACCTGTTATACTATGTCCGTTGGTTGTGCTGTTGGTTGTGCTAACAAACAAACAATGGTATCAAAGTAACACCTTGATACCATTGCTAAATCATATGTATTATTATTTGAACTGACATGTATAATGTGATAGCTGAGAAAAGAAAGTAAATAAATAAATAAATAAATTATGGGCTTTCTATATAGAAGTGAACACTTAGTACCTGGGACCCAGCACCTGTGGGTGTTTGCGAGAGTGCACCTGCGCACATGAAATTTATACAGAAGAAAAATGCTCAAAAGTGGTTGTGAAGAACCAAAGGCCTGCTTCCCCCGAGCACCGAGGCAGGCGCCGGTGGACCTAAAACCCCAGACCCCCAAAGCAGGGCGCCCAAGAGGGACCAACACAGGAATTCTGCCCCCCACCCAGGTATGAGGAGAGACGACCCCGAGGAAATCCCCCAGCCACTGCAATGCCAAAGCCCCCAGGAACCGCGGGGGCGAGCCCGTGGGCTCCGCCAGCAGCCAGCTACTCTGAAGTAGCACCGGCCATGGGCCCCAGGGGCGCCCCGCCCCCCGGCGGGAGCCCCAACCGAGCCCCGGGGGGCCAGGCCCCGCGAAGTAGCCGCCAAAAATGAGCCGGCACCCACCCGGAAATCCGCCTCGAACCCGAAGGCCGCCAATGCACCAGCTGTCCAAGGCGCCTGCCAGCGGACGGGGGCAGGATGGGGTTGGGGGGTGGGGGGGTGGGATGGTACCCGCACCTAGCAGAGACTTGAGATGTTCTTGGGAGAGGGAGCGGTTCGGACCTGAACCTGGCAAAAAAAACAAACAAACAAAAAAAAATCTCATTCACACCTTCCCACCCTAGTGCCTCACTCACCACACAAAGACTTTCAAAAAAAAAAAAAAAAAAGGGACGACGCCGTGCACACATTTCCACATAAAACTAACATCCAAACAATTTCTTAATTTTCTGAGTGTGGCAGTGATCGGGTCTGGCTGTGGCTAGTGAAAGGGATAAAAAATATGTCTTAAGTTGCAGTTAATGATTTAACAAGATACTTTCCCCCAGAGGACCATATTTGTTTGTAGAGCCCTTTTCCCTTCTTTTCATAAATAAAATTATCATTTGAAACTGCTTTTTTTGTGATTTGTCATTTTTCTAATGGTCTGAAACATTTGCTGCAAGGCTGCACAGTTGTTACCCCTGTTCTTTTGCAACAAGAAGGTCCTGGGTTTGGACCTCAGCTTTTGCATGCGAGTTTATATATTCTCCCTGGGTATGCCTGATTTCTTGCCTGGTTACTCAACCTGTTAAGTTTCAGACAGAAAAACAGTATTTTGTTGACAGATATCATTGCAACAATGATGAGTTAAGAGACATTGCAAAAATGTCAACTGAAATAATGAATAGAACCAAGTAATGGACCTGGATCTTATGAAAAAGCCCCCCTTGCAGAATTGACGTAATTAGTCTATATCAGCTGGTGTTTGGGCAGAATCCCAACATTCCCTAAGTGCTTGCTGACCGACCACTAGCTTTAAAGAGCACAACAGTCAATAGGTTATAACACCTGTCTGCTATACACAGAATACAGAAGAGCTTTTACTGAAGCAAGAAAAATCTGTTAAAGTGATGGAAACTATGTAGTTGGTGACAAAGTGTACAAGAGAACCATGGAAGGGTGGAAGGGATTAGGAGCTGTCAATGGCCAGGATGGAGGTGTGGTGGTGTTTGAAAGAAAGACATGAAAGAATGTGCGTCAAACTGCGCTGCCGCCGACTAAGAAAGGTTAATAGACAGAGTCATGGTCGACACTTCATGGACGACTGTGCAGAAAGATGGAAATAATGTTTTACTAAGAGAGTAGATGGCTGGAGCCACAGATGAAAACATGAACACAAAACGTGGAAAACTAGAACAACTGAACTTACAGAAGTTGAAGCATCACCGAAAGCAAGTTAAACAGGAACACAAAACTCTCCACAGCCGTACTAATGAAAGTGAAGCATCTTTAAAAGCAGAACAAGTTCTTAAATCCAAAGACGGTGGTGTTTTACATAAGCCTTCTCCAGGACTGGAATACCACAACTAAGATCTGCACCTTATGAGGAGCAGTAAAGCTTTTGTTACAGGTCAATAGACTTTGTGACAAAGGACAGAAAACTAAAAAAATACAAAGCAAGAAAACTACTTTCAAAAGTAGTTTGTGCTGTGGAAACATGATTCATTTCAACCCATAAAACCAGACAGAGGCAGTAGTTTGTCTTGTCACGTTGGCAACAATGCTTAAAAATGTAAGTGTAAAGACCATGCACATGTAAACAGTGGCTTTAGGTTCTGGTGAGCAGAGACATTTCCTGAAAAATTACTGTTTTTTGATGAGTTTAAGATGGAGGCAAACTAGGAGGACACCTAATTGTTCTCATAGGAAATTTTCAGAAGTGAGTTGTGCAGAACTGACTTAGGCAGCGCTGATTTCAGCAGCGACCTTTGCTGCTGAAGACATAGCACCAATAAGCCTTTGCAGCAGCATGATACAAAACTCAAGGTTTAGTAAAGGAGTTATTACAGTTGTCCATCACACTTTTTTTTTTTTAATTTACAAAAGGAATATTATGTTTCCACATGCCATCCTCTATTCATTTCTTACACAAGGCCTTGTATGCTTTTATTGTGAAAGGACCAGATGTGTTACTGTGAATTTTGGTGGTTTTGTAAGGAAGATGGAGGTGGGGAGATTAAGTTATCTTAATACATTGAGTTTGTAACACGGTTTTTTTACGGCAGTCCAATTGGACAGACTGTCTTGTCTGCATTGGATGTTTTAATTTTTTTGCCATTGTGCACGTGTCTGTGTTGTCCCGTCCGGGGTGTGTCCCACCTCTCGTCGAATGACTGTTGTAGAAAGGCCTTTTTAACAGCACTATAAGTCTTAAAGTTTGAGCGGGAATTTTGAATGTTAGTGTTTTTCTAGTGGTATCGTAAATTGGGAAATTTTAGTTTTTTAAATTCCTTTCCTTAAGGAAACCCAAGAGACATCTGTATAGTTTGGTGTAAAAAGGACTCTTGATGTGACTAAAGTCATTCCAAGTAATTTCGGCTTCTCTCAAGCTGAGTCTCATTTTTATTTGCTTTTGCCATCTGTCATACTGCATAGAACAATTTCTCCCAACAAACATGATTCACACGCTGTGTTTTCACACACATCTGCAGAATGTCCAGCTCTGATCCGCAGACTGGTTGGTGTTCAGGTGTTGTTCTGGTGCAGAGCAAGTTCTGGAAAAGTCACCTAATGTATCAAAAAGAAACCTTGATCCACCCGTAGATTTCCCTTTAATGTCACTTAAATGTCAGCGTGAAAATGGCATCCTGTGAAAACTATTTAGCCGCAAACCGCTTCACTAACAAAGCAGCAAATAGACTATGAACAGGCACTAAATGCACAGAAGCTTGAAATATTCCACCTGTTGTAACGGTACAGTGTGAAGCTTTTAATGGAAAGGAACGTGATGCTTGATTTTCAAAGTCTTTCATGAATGAACCTCTGAAATGTGTGGCATGCATTTTGTATTCGGACCCCTTGAGTGAAACATCTGTAGAGCCGCATTTCAATTACAGCTACTGGTAAAAGATGCAACTATTTCTTTTCCAAAACTTGCTTTTATTCTGTTTTATTTTTTGCTATATTTTAATCATGTAAAGCACTTTGCATTGTCTTTGTACTGAATTGTGCTATATAAATAAATTTGCCTTGCCTTGCCTTGCCTAGTCTCAATCAAATGGGTCAATCAGATCAATTCTCAGTTGGATTTAAGTCTGTGCTTTGACTAGGCCATTCTAACACATAAATATGCAGATGTTGTGATGCTGGAAGGTAAATCCTGCTCACCAGACAGTCTAAATGTTTTCAGTGATGCCTCCTCCCAGGCTGCTTTCCACTCCATATATTCTGTTGTCCATTAATCCCTCGCTGCCTTTCTGTCTAGCCCTGTAGCTCCTGGTGCGACGTCTGAAGAGAAAAATCTTCAAGCTTCCAATGGATTCTTCAGCATTTCCATTTTTGCTCTCGTCTCACTTTGTATTTCGACACCCCGGTAGGTCCTGATGGGAATGTGTGGGACTGCTGCTCCAGCGAAGACAAAAACAGCGAAACAAACAACTGGAAATCGTGTTAAACTGACTCCAGTGTAGTCCCTTAGATCTGGACAGTGCAGTATGTGTGTTGATTGATATGAAAATGAAAGTATTCTGAAACTTGTGATTAAAGTATACACAAAATAATATGCACTGGCATCCCATCTGGCCTGGAAATGACTTGGGATCCCACTGAATGAGCTGGAAAATGTCACTGAGGAGAGGGTTGTGTGAGGTTCTCGCCTGGACCTGTTGGCCCCGGTACACAATCTTGGCTAAGTAGAAGACGATGGATGGATGGATTTAATGATACTTATGATTAGTAAATAACAATCTAAATAATATTAATAATAATAATAATAATAATAATAATAATAAATGTGTAATCTGAAAAAAATAATGAAAAGGTCAATCTACAGATATACAGCAAAAGAAAGTAAGAAAGATCTGGTTTTAGAATAACACACATTTCAACATTACACACTTAAAGAATATTTAGATTCAAAAAATTAACAAACAAAGACTCTGCTTTGAGCAACAAATTGCAAATTCACTGCCCATACAAAATCGTAATTTTTTTGTTAGCTTAAAAAAACTCGACCTTAAGCCATGCTACTAGCAGTCTATATGGCATTGATAAAGCTTCCTGTAAACCCTCTCCCAGTACCTTTTTTTTCATAAGGCTAATTATACTATACCCTACGGTGGCCCTGAAGTGCAAACCACAACTACAAATTTAAAAGCACTACTACATATTGACAAACACAACGACATTGAGTAACTGTTAGGGTTATTAAAGATAACCCCTTTTATCCTAGAATGAATACCACACAACACAAGTTTTAGACATTTCTATAGAAAAGGACAGAGGATACCCAAACGGAGAACTACACTCCCTTAAAGTTTAGGATCGTCTGCATTGGGTCATCTCTGTCCTGCCTTTATTATCACACATCAAAGAGGGGGTCAGGAGAATTGGGTCAGGAGGTTCCAGGAATTTACAGCATGGGGGTTGTAAGCGTCAGGAGGTTAAAAGCAAAGAAGGAAACAATTGGAATTGCAGATGGTGATTTCTCACCAGCTTCATGCACAGCTGGATAAGGAAGCCATTCCTTATCTGAGAGAACCATTTGTTATTCCTGCTTAAGGGTAAATACAACAAAACCTTCCTGAAAGCAAACTCTTAAAACAAACCAAATACCTGTAACTTGATAGAAATAAAATGATTACATTCACATTTTTCCGACAGTAACACACAACAACGTTAAGAAAAACACAACAACATTAAGGAAAACAAAACAACAACGAGAAAAATACAACAACATTAAGAAAAACGCAACTACATTAAGCAAAGCACAATGACATTAAGCAAAGCACAACAACATTAAGCAAAACGCAACACATTAAACAAAACGCAACAACATTAAGCAAAACGTAACAACATAAGGCAAAACGCAACACATTAAACAAAACGCAACAACATTAAGCAAAACGCAACACATTAAACAAAACGCAACAACATTAAGCAAAATGCAACAATATTAAGAAAAATGCAACAACATTAAGCAAAGCATAATTACATTAACCTACCGGAAAAGGTAGGCACCAATGAAAAACCTAAGACATAGCTGATTGGACGACGGTGCTGTTTGACTTTTAAACCGGAAGTCATTCTGCCTGTTGCGGGCACTGATCTCTGTGACTAAATAGAAAACAGTGGTTGTGGATTTCTGAAAACATGAATGTTGTCGATGCCCCAAACATGGCTGCCGTTATCCAGGAATATTTTGAGTCAGGACATATGTAAGAGGTGATACTGAATATTAGTGATGGGTATCTATCTATCTACACACACACACACACACACATACATACATACATACATACTATACATACATACATACATACATACATACATACATACATATATATATATATATATATATATATACATACATACATACATACATACATATATATATATATATATATATATATATATACATATATATATATATATATATATATATATATATATATATATATATATATATATATATATATATATATATATCCATCCATCCATCCATCTTCTGACCCACTTAATGGGTCAGGGCAACACTTGGTGTTGTTTTCAGACCATCAAACAAATGTTTGCCAAAACGTACAAGGAGGAACGGGAACAAGTGAAAATGGAAGGACAACAGGCTGTGGCAGTGAGTATAACGGCTGACATGTGGACATCTGTAAACACGGAGGCTTACTTGGCTCTTACCTGTCACTATATTAATGAAATTTTGATGCTGTGTACATCTGTGCTGGGTGTGCTATACTTTCCACAAAGTCACACTTGTGACAATAATTTGTTTGTTTGTAAATCATGTACTAAAATGCCAATTTGTACTTTTTAGGTAACCTTTTGGCAACAACTTGACATCGAAGTGGGCAGGCAGACCATAAGTCCACAGCTGAAGCCATCCAGGAGGTGCACAAAAACCTGGCACAGAGCAGTATTGCTAGGTCTCAGAATCCTATGATATAATGGAAAAAACAAAAGACAGTCTATCCAAACCTCTGCCGACATCCATTGCAATTTCTCTGCAGTCCAGCCTCATCTGTGCCGTGTGAGCGGGGGTTTTCTACAGCTGGAAATGTGATATCAAAAAAGTATATCATACTCAATTTCAAAACCTTTGAACAACTTTGTTTTTTAATTAAAAAAAAGCCATTCCACAACCTTAGAGGTAATTATGTTATGATACAGGTTCACGTTATTTGACTGTATCTAAAAAAAAAACATATTTAAAATTTTAATGAAAATACGAAATAATGCAATGGGCATGCAATGACCTAAATTGTATTATTGTGTATACTAGTTCATTAAATCACTGCCAGTTAACTGTCAACTAGGTTGCCTGTAGGGATTTTTAAAGTCCAGCAGGTGTCAGTATTGAGTGACACAGTATTAATACAGCTTGGCAATGTGTCCAAATGCTTCATGATGCCTTGTCTACCTATCACTACTGGATATGCTCAGGACTAATCGTGAAATTTCAATTACCTTGTGTAAACTGAAGACACACTTAAAAAAAGCTGGACTGTACCTCTTCCCTCCTTTGAATAAGCGATAAGCAGAACTACTTCCGGTTCAAAAGTCAAACGGCGCCGTCGTCCAATCAGAGATGTCTCACGTTTCCCACTGGTACCTACCTTTTCCGGTAGGTTAATGTCGTGCTTTGCTTAATGTTGTTGCGTTTTGTTTAATGTTGTTGCATTTGGCTTAATGTTGTTGCATTTTGCTTAATGTCGTTGTGTTTTGCTTGATGTTGTTGCGCTTTGTTTAATTTCGTTGTGTTTGTTAATATGTAGTAGTGCTTTTAAATTTGTAGTTGTGGTTTGCACTTGAGGGCCACCGTACACACCTGTAAATAAATTTAGCAACAAAAATAGAGATTTCTGTTTTACAAAACACCATGGACCACAAACACAAAAGACAATAGTAAAACTGTATTCTAAACCCTTGTGTACTTAAAAATGGGAAATATCTGTTATTAGAAAACATTGGACAAAGAGATACTGATGTGTTTCTTCCTGAGAACAGAAAGGGCAATCATTCCCAATAGCAGTACTGAAATGCAGAGGTGGGCAGAGTAGCCACAAATTGTACTCAAGTAAAAGTAGCACTACTTCAACATATTTTTACTCAAGTAAAAGTAAAAAGTAGTCAGCCAAGAAATTACTCAAGTAAGAGTATGTAATCGAACAGACAAAAATATAAGGTTATGTGCAAATTCTAGTATATTAAGGAAAAAAAATATACAAAGAATATAAATTTCAAAATAACAATTTCAGGCAGAAGAAACACTATTCTAAATCATTTGTTTTTCAGCATTAAACTTGAACGGAACACTTACAGCAGTTAATGTATACACAGTATGTTAGAACAGTACAAAGTATTTTTATTGGCAATATCTACTGTTTACTGTACATTTATTTGACCTCCAAATGGCTCAATGACCTCAGCACATTGACCATAATAAAGCTTGTGTACAAATAAGAAGTCTCACTTTAACATAAACTCTAGGTTTTTGTCTCTCTGGTGCATTTTTGGTTAAAACGAGTATGTTCTTAATTCATGAAGTTACTCGGAGCAGGTAAAGTAGCCAGACATTTTACTCAAGTAAGAGTAGGGAGACAATATCCTCTTTCATTCATCCTGCCCAAACTCACCAGCAGGAAGGAGTTCCAAGTAAACACTCTAATGGATCCTAGTAGAGAAGCACAAATCAAATTGAACAACAATCTTTAAGACTGTATAATCAACAGTTTATGGAGCCTGGAGACAGAGGTCTTCATGAAGCGGCCTAGTTCTATGCAGCCAGCCTCCCTCTGCCTGAATCGCATGCTGACAGAAGAAATGAGTGGAGATGACAGTAGACTCCTTCCAAACAGCCAACTTACAAGTGTTGCATCCATCTTTATTTTAGAGATTAAAATCTGCCATGCATTCAAAACAGGCTGGTAAAAATGTGTTATTCTATTCACATCTGTAGGTGAAGCAGGAACAGGTTTTTGTCATAGCCATGGTGACCAGCCTTCCTCAAAAGCACACATGGAGAGTTCAAACATGGCAGACTGAATGTGTAGAGCAGTCTACAGATACAGAGCAGTGCCACTGCCATCCTGAGCAGAAGAAATCAACAGTACTTTTAAATCTCATTCATAAGGATCCTTGGAGAGGTTGGTACAGTCAAACCATGCCAGGTTTTTAATCACCAGACCTCTAACCCCATGGAAAGCAAAGGCAGCAACCATTTCCATTCAGACAGTCTGGCAAGAACTCTTTCCACAACACCCTCCCCGTTTTTTTGTTTGTTTTTTTCTCTGAAACTCTTCTAAACCCCAGCAAAAATACGCACAACTTTGGTACCCAGCCTTTCTGACATAACATAACCGAGTAGTTTTGGTGGAACTGCATCCACTCGCAGTCCTACAAGTAAAGCCTTGCCTTTTCCCCCAATAGACCCCTTGCATCTGATGTCACAGTCACGTGATCGGGGGTGCGCGCCTCCATCTTGGTGGGCAGGCTAGCCTGACAGCCCGTCTACTACATGAGAAAACGGGTGATTTAGAGCGTACTTTTAGTTAGTTTATTTTTGGAATCTAAAGAATGCCTACGACTTGTTGTGCTCCCGGTTGCACACAGAGGCATTCCAAATCGTTGGATGTACGTTTCTGTCGTTTACCGAAGGATGAGGAAAGAAGAAAGAATTGGATATTTTCAATGAAAAGAGCGCAGGCAGACCCTCCCAATGGACTGGGGGAGCCATCATTCTACGAGAGAATTTGCAGTCTACACTTCATCTCCGGTAAATTACAACTTAATTCTGCTTTAGTCATTGTTCTACTTAAATAGCGGCGGAGGGGAGGTAGCTATCGCTACACGGGCCGCTTCTGCGGCCCGTGTAGCGATAGCTACCTCCCCTCCGCCGCTGTCTGAAGCAGAAACAGCGTAGCTTCAGACAGCCGCCGCTACACGGGCAGCAACAGTGTAGCTTCAGACATCCGCCGCTACACGGGCGGCTTCTCCGGCCCGTGTAGCTTCAGACAGCGGCGGCTGTCTGAAGCTACACGGGCCGTAGAAGCCGCCCGTGTAGGTTCAGACAGCAGCCGCTACACGGGCGGCTTCTCCGGCCCGTGTAGGTTCAGACAGCGGCCGCTGTCTGAAGCAGCAGACAGCGGCGGCTCTCCGGCCCGTGTAGCGATTGGGCCGGAGAGCCGCCGCTGTCTGGAGCAGCAGGAAGCGGGTGCTGCTACAGACAGCGGCGGCTAGAGCAGCAACAGCGGCTTCTCCGGCCCGTGTAGCGATCGCCACCTCCCCTCCGCCCGTTCATGGGCGCTAGTACTTCTGTGTTTACGCTGCAATGTCGCCGACACCCCCACCCATTTTAACAAGACAAAAACACCTAAATAATCCGTAGTGAGTGATGTTTTTTTAACCTACCGGGCGGGTCTTCCTCTCTGCTTTCTGCTGTTACACAAACATGTCTGAACATCCATCCATCCATTTTCTGACCCTCTTAATCCCTCATGGCATCGCGGGCGTTTGCTGGAGCCTTTTTCCTGATATAAAATAATTGCAGCCGTCCAGTGGTTTCAGGGGCTTTCGTGCTCTCTTGTCCGTACTGGCCTGCGCGTTTATAAAGCAGCTGTGTCGCGGTACGGAACCCTTGGCCAGCATTTCAGACTCGCTCCGTCCCTTCAGGCTTTTGCTGTGTGGATCTGGCAATCTGATACCATCAACCATCAACTTACTCTTAAAACGATCTTGTGATACGTTATCTAAAGAAGAAAAATACCTGGAGAACTGCCAACCAATATGGCCGCCACGCAAGGGGTTCTGGGTAACGGAGTCACGTGGTTGCAAGGGGTCTATTAACCTTAGCTGTTGATGCATCTTCGTGCAGTTTCAAAATATCCCCAGGAGTATCTTCATCCCCCTGATGCCTCACGAGAATATTGATATCATCAACACAGGCCAACAAAACCAATTGAGTTTGATGGGAAAGACCTAGGAGAACCACACCTAAGTTCTAAATGGAGTCTGTTTAAAAGGGGTTCAATAGCGAGTGTATAAAACTTTCCAGAATTAGAGTAGGATGCCCTCGAATGATGCCTCCCTGAAGTTTGACTGGACGGCTTAATCCCCCCTACCCCTTACCTGACTCCGCCAGATAGATTTGCTCCGCATATCCATCTGGAAACCTTCCGTTGAAGTAATTTTGGGAAGGGGCGAAAATACTGGTTAGCTGATTGGCCTATGTTGGTGATAGACGGGCCAAATAAACCAATCAGAAAACACAACCACAAGCCAAGCTACTCTTGCTGCTGCAGGTAAAGGCTCGTTAGCTCAGCAAATAAATACTCTGTAATTCCGATAAAACTTGCTCGATAGCCGCGCTAACGCTAGTTTCATCGGCTGAAGCCGCCATGTTCTTTAGACTGAACTGTCGCACTTCTCGTTGCGTCACACCTCAACCCGCCTCAAAGCCAACGCTGATTGGACGTTCGTTTGGTGAACGGCTCCAAATTTTCTTTAACGGAGGGTAGCCAGACTGATCTGCGAGTGAAACCTTGAAAGCTCGTGAGATCAGGATGGTCTCACGAGGCTACCCTACCCCCACATTAACTAAACAAAAAGTTTCATTGTATTATAAATGTATAATAATACCCCAAACCAAAAGCTCATAGAAAACTATGATCAGCTTTTTCCTGATTCAATGACAAAATTCTACAATCGATGTTACATAGTTTACATATAAATCTCTCATGAGGAAAAGATTATCCATAACATAACATGGACCATTACATGATCTGGGTGAATACTCGATTCTGACTGGCTGCAGGGTGTAACCTATAGAAAAGGTCCGGTCAAATATTCTAAATTATTGTGCTGGCTCAGAGGTTGACTGGTAACAGCAATGCAGTTGACGCCTGTCACCTTGGCAAAACGTCACAATGAGAGCTATTAAAAAGTTTTCTCAGCCGCTTCTTGTGAACAACGTCCAGTTTTAACGGTGAAAAAAAAAACATTAAAGTATTAATAATTGATTTAATATTTATTTATTTCATAATCGACCATGGTTTTGAGTGGGATAATGCCCTTGGAGGAGTACATTATCAGAAATTATTGGACTTTCCAGAAACAACTGTCCAACACGACGCAGAAGATGGTTGATCTCAAGCTCTGATGCAAAAGAACAGGCACACTAGCAGACAAAGACATTGGTATGATTTAAGGAGAAAAAAAAGAGAAAATTGGTCTAGGATAAAACAATTTAAATAATGATAATTTATTTTTGTTCTGCTTTGCTTGTGTTTATACTTTGTCAGGAGCCGGGGCGATTAAGAATCAGCAATTCAAACTATATAGATAAATAGTCCGTTTATAGGACATATGGTGACCCTAGATATAGCACTCTGTCAACAAACAGATTCTTTAGCAATGGCTTTATTTTCCAAGTGGAGGGTGTCCATTGCTATGTTTCTATCCAATTGTCATGCAAAATTTGAGCAAACTTTTAGAATGTCACAAAACAATGGGGAAAAAAAGCTAATTATGTGTTTCCATCTACTAGCTTTTAGCTAATTAAAAGGGTTACACATTTCGTCAGAAGTTGACGTTACGCATGGAAGTAGAGGTTGCAAACTAGCTTGGACCGCACATCTGAGAAAAATGGAGACATTGGAAACAGCTGGTCAGTCATGTGAGGTCAATATTTGCCATGTCAGAACATATTCAGCAAATGTGTTTAAATCTCCCGTTTTGTGAATTGACATATTTTTCTGAAAAGCCGAGAACCACCTCAAGTAAGCACAATTTTTTATTTATTTAGCAAATTTGAGGAAGTTGTTTTGAATTTCGACGCCTAAGCACCTACTTCAAAATGCGCATAAAAAACGTTGACAAAAACACGGCTAATGACTGTCTGCTGCACAGTTGTTAGCAGGCTTCCCTGTTATTTGTAGGCTATAGCATGACATTTAAACAAAAGAAAATGCTTTATTATCGCTCTAATGTATATCAAATAAAAAAAAAAACAACAACCTGAAGCTTTGTGTTTTTAATATGTCCCATAATGTGCATAATTAACAGACACCTCAAATAATATATCACAATGTAAGATTTTTTTTTATTATTTTAAATGATTTGAATTAAATAAAGGAACGTCCGTCCGTCCGTCCGTCTTCTTCCGCTTATCCGGGGTCGGGTCGCGGGGGTAGCAGCTTCAGTAGGGAGGCCCAGACGTCCCTCTCCCCAGCCACTTGGGCCAGCTCCTCAGGAGGAATCCCAAGGCGTTCCCAGGCCAGCCGGGAGACATAGTATCTCCAGCGTGTCCTGGGTCTTCCCCTGGGTCTCCTCCCGGTGGGACGTGCCCGGAACACCTCTCCAGGGAGGCGTCCAGGAGGCATCCTGACCAGATGCCCGAGCCACCTCAACTGGCTCCTCTCGACGTGGAGGAGCAGCGGCTCTACTCTGAGTCCTCCCCGGATGACTGAGCTCCTCACCCTATCTCTAAGGGAGAGCCCAGACACACTACGGAGAAAACTCATTTCAGCCGCTTGTATCCGGGATCTCGTTCTTTCGGTCACGACCCAAAGCTCGTGACCATAGATGAGGGTAGGAACGTAGATCGACCGGTAAATCGAGAGCTTCGCCTTTTGGCTCAGCTCTCTCTTCACCACAACGGATCGGTACAGCGGGAACGTTTTGAGTATATTCTAATTTATTGAGATGCACCTGCATGTGCGCCACAGTCTAGGCCTCACATTTAGACACTTTTAACTTATACTAGCCTTCAACACCTGGTCAGAGAAGTCAGTTTTTCACTCCAGAGACTAGCCTTCAAGTCCAGTTGATGCTGGCCTATTTTTAGCATGTGCGAATGCCAGTGTTTGTCTCATGGGGAGCTGATTTAGACCTAAAGGATGAGCTGCAAGTGGAGTGTAAATGTTCTGTTGCCTTCAGCAAAATTTTCAATGACTTCAACATTATTAAAATTATGCTTTAGTTAATTGCTTAATGCTTTACAACTTTGATTCCTTTTGGTCTTTATAGTTGGATTTTATGGGAACTTTTCTGATTTTTAAGGACTTAAGATTACTTTGCTGTTTTTAGGGCTTTTATGATGTGATTGCAGCAACTCAGATTGCTCAGAATACTTTACCTCTCTCTGTTCGTTCTTCATAATGAGAAAGATATGCCTTTAAGAACAACTAAACGATTCTGGACCTTAAGGAGGATATACTAAAGTTTTAGGTGTAACTGCAGTAGACAGACACCCTGTTAGAAAGCTTAAAATGAACATTCCCTTTACCAGCTTCTTTTTTACATAACAGTTATTCAGAAAGAACTCACTACTGCAATACACACATTTCTGAAGGAACCCTCATCATAGCCACCAAGTTCTAGCTCCACTCCAAACATAGACCCACAACTTCCTCTGCATGAGAACCCAGAAATGTACCATATTTTGGATCTTCTCCTTTTTTATTTAAAGGATTCAATTTGCTTAACATAAGTGAACTAGGACCTTAAAAGATGTTTAGGATTTATCCGTCCACAAGCAGCTGTGAGAACCTCTGACCAGTCCCTTACAGTTCCGTTTGTCTTCTCAAAACGCCCGTTCTGTTTCTAACAAATCTTTCTCTTTAAATAATTTTTTTGTTATCATGGAGAATTTGGATTGGTATTTCTTAGTGAAACATGGCAACAAGTCAGGAGCGTTGTGCATTTTAATGAAACTTCTCTAAAGCGCACCGTTCGTCCCATCCTAAGTCTATCAAATGCTAGTTGAAGTCTTGCTGCGATCTTTAAAGAGCATTAAATCTGCAACCTGGTAGACAGCAATTCATTTGCCATTTTGGATGTCATGTCATGTAGGTTTCAACAAAGTACTTTATTATATTTTGTCACAGGTCCTGTCTTCGTATTTTTGGTATATCATATGGAAAGCTGGTAGCCTCAAATGAAATTTGACAAAGCAAATAATAGCAATATAGATATGAAGGATTTACTGATCCCAGGCTACAATGGGTAAAAAAAAAATGTGAACTGACTGCTAACTAACTGCTTTTAATGATTCAACAAATATGAAACAAGAAGCTCAAACTAAGTTGAAACAAACCACAGAAAACCTCTTTACCAGAGTGGAAAATATAATAAGAACATCTTCCTGGACCTACCTTTGACCCTCATCTTTTGTCTTGTTATCAGTAATGTTTCAGTTACTAATACTGTATAAATAAAATAGTATCTGTGTTTTATTTTGAATAAAACTATATATTTGCTTAATTTGTTCATATAATATTGACCATATTGTTCAGAAAAATAAAGGAATTAATTAATCTGTGATAGTTCTTTGCGTTTGTGATTAAATTACTGTAGCTCATTTGTTTTTTTTTTTATTACTGTACCTTTAAACAAGCCAGTGCTGTATGTTTTCAATGAGGTCGGAAAATGTTGTAGAGATGAAGGAGGCTCACCTTTGAACTTACTGTGTAGATGTGTTATACTTTCACAGTTTATTGCGCAAAAACTTTTTTGTCAGCAGAGAATTGGACCGGCTGGAGGAATAAAAAGTTAAATGGTGATCTATATTACCTTTTAATGTTTTTAGCTACTCTAGGTATGAATGCTTTTGTTTTCCTCGAACCAAGCACCATATCATTTTCACATGTGGTGGAGCAGGTAGATATAATAAGGTGATCCATTTTGTTCCCTCTTCCCAGTTGCTTGTAGCTAGAGCCTGGCCAACAGCCTGAGTAATGCACAGTTTGTAGTCTGAGCAATCAAAACGAACGACTAAGGAGCCGCAGGTCAGAGAAAACAAAATGACGGTTTTGAAATGCCAATAGTCAAAGTCCTGACTTAAGTCTGCCCAAGATGATGTGGCATGACTTTAAGAAAAGGCAGTCATGCTGAAAAACCTACTCTGGGGTGTTTGAGATGATGCTCAGACTAAAGGTTGCTTTATGTTTGACGCACCTACATTCCGTGTGAAAATGAGACGTGCGGACACTACGTCTGTAGCATTTATGCTCCATGCAGCTTTCTCTCCACAGTAGCATTATTCTCCTAGACTCTAGAGGGCAGCGTTACGCTCCTACACCAAGCATACTACACCCAACTAAATGTAGAAGTAGAAAACACAGTTGTTTCCAACATTCAAGCCTCTTACCTTCTTCCAAGAGTGACAACAACTCCTGCCCAGGAATTAACTATTTGTTGATCATGGTGATCTTTTTGGGCCGAAACATAAAGATGTCTACATTTACAAACCTCTGCCAGAAAGGGCCCTTGCTCATCTGCCATGTTTCCTCCGTGGGGGAATTTTTTTCAGGTGTGCGGTACGGAAACTTAAGAACCTCGAGGATGTGTCAAGCCTAAACCAGACTTAACAGTCAAACCTCGGATCCAGGAGGTGCAATGTGGCTTTTGTCCTAGCCATGGAACACTAGATCAGATCTTCACACCTGTAAGAGACAACAGAAAACTTGAGACTGGGGTAGAGGTTCAACTTCCAACTGGACAACAACCCTAAACATACAGCCAGAGCCACAATGGCATGGTTTAGGTCAAGCAGATTCATGTGTTGGGATGACCTTGTCAGAATCAGCTTTATTTGCTAAGTATTTGAGTATGGATTGTACAATAGTCACGATGTGCTTACTTATACCTTTATTAGGGCTAGGCAAGTTAACGCGTTAATTTCGCGTTAACTCATTAGACTATTAACGGCGATATTTTCTTTAACGCGCGTTAACGCATGTTGCTCACATGCTTTTATTTTGTGAAGGTCTGTTGCTGCGGTGTAGGGGTTTGAATCAGAACAGTAAGTGGCGATAATGCGCCAATAACCTCGCTGTCAGCCAAGCCTCGGATTCAGAGGAAGAAAAGTGCTGGCCGGAAAAAAACAAAGCCGACATGCGGGAGGTGGTGTTTCCCGCAGGTAACGCAAGCGAGCTTAGGCGGGGCGAGGCGAGGCGGTGAGTTGGCGGCCGGAACAAGTTTTGTGCGGAGCGGAGCGGGGGGGTCTGTTAGACGCCGTCGGTGAAGTCGCTTCTCGTTTCAAAGTATCCATGTGTTTTTGCCTGTTTTTGCCTGCCATTCACTATATGCACGCGAGAAAGCAACAATAAAAAACCGCGTGTCAACGTCAAATAAACGCAAGCAACGCAAGCATATCGAGTTAGCAAGCATTTCAGTTTAAAGTTCTTCCAGCATTGAATATGACAGAAACAAGTTAGTTGTAACCACTGCCAAGTTAAACTTTGGTATTGAACATAAAATCGTAATGCTGCTCCCTGCTGTTACCTCAGAAATTGCCTGTTTTTGGTAGATTTTTTTCCCCATAAAGAGAATTCCCTGTCAGTGGCAATAAGCTTTAATTTATTATTATTGCTATTTTTTGTTTTACATGTTTAAGTTGAGCTTTACACTAAATATGTGTTACTGATAAGTGCTACAAATCTTACAACACTTTTGTTCATATGGCAGCAGAACATTAAAATAAATGTGTTCTTTACACTACTTTTGAATTCATTCTTGGAGTTTGTAAATACAATGCGATTAATCGCGATTAATCGCGATTAATCAGGGCGATTAATCGCGATTAAATATTTTAATCGTTGCCCAGCCCTAACATTTATACAATAACACAGTAATGGAGTAATAACAACCAAACAGTCTGCGGTGTAGAACACTCATATGAACACATTATAGACCAGGGGTGTCAAACTCGTTTTGGTTTAGGGGCCGCATACAGCTTAATCTGATCTCAAGAGGGCCACACGAGTAAACTCATTGCAAGATTAAATAGAACTAATATATGTGGACTTGTTGTTGATTTTTATATTAAGTTAATTTCACTTTTACACAATATATTATGAATAACCTCAGCGTTTTTTTAAGAAAAGTATGTGCAATTTCAACAATACCTTTACTCAGTTAAACATTTACTTGTGCATTATGCATAAGAACTGATCACAGTTATTGTATGATGTTGAAAAACATTTATTCACATTTTTTGGAACTTAAAAACTCTGTCCTACATGACAAAATACATCAAACAGATAAAAATTAAGAAATGATTTGAATTTTTCCACACCTGAAGCTTAATCTGCTAATTAAAACACAGCACCCCTCGTGGACAATATAGGAACTGCATATTTTCAATTAAACGAAGTACATGTTTTTTTCAATAATTGTTTTATCATTCTCTTCCTTTTATCTTGTCCACTTGTGAAAGTCAAATCTGATGAGCTCTTTGTGGCATCTTATTGCCGCATTGCCAGACAGGACACTGGAGAAAAAAAAAATAAAAATAAAAAATAATAAAAAATAAAATTTTTTTTTTATTTTTTATTTTTTATAATGATAATTCATTTAGTCACAGGGCCGGACTAAATTGTTTGGCGGGCCGGATTCGGCCCGCGGGCCGTATGTTTGACACCCCTGTTATAGACAAACGGACAAGGGTGCAATGACACTCTGGTTCTAAACCCATCCAATAATCTCTCAACAATTGAAAACTATTGTTCAAAAATGGATATTCACACCCGCTCACCTGAACTTAAAGCTGTTTTGTCCTCAATTGTGAAACAGTCATAAAGACACAATTCAAACATTACCTGCAGCTGGTACTGCAAGGACACATGTTTACAAAGTGGCAACTCAATGTAGCAAGATATAAAGGCATGCCACACTTGTCAGATGTTTTTATTTTTAGTTGAAAATTATGTGTAATTTTTCTGTCCACTTGACAATTATGGACCAAAATGTGTTGATCTTTCATATAACATCCCAATAGAGTAAATAATAACTTGCTTCTTCTTTCAGATTTTCCATTTCAGGGGTTGCTCCCTTCTTAAACAACTTCAAAAATTTACAACATAAATCTAACCCTTGCAAGACTCGGTGTGATGAGCTGAGATTCGGCAATCAGATTTCATATCCAGTGTGACTTTGGATGTCCAACTCAGGGTTCTTGATTGACCTGTGTCCATTTTCACTCGTGTCATGCTCTGTCAGTCGGTTAAATCTGTGAAATGCACAATAACGGTGTTAAACTTAGGGTTTTATAAAGACAAACAGAATAAATGAAGGCTGTAAGTTAGCTGGAGACTGTAAACAACAACAACAATAATAATAATAATAATAATAATATGAGTGGGGATGAAATCCATTAAAAATTCATAAAACTCTTGGCTATGCATGAGATGGACGATCCCTTCCACGCTCCTCCCACTCTATGTTTGCGCAGCAGGAATACCTGCAATCGTACCTCTGACAACTTCCATGGCCCTTTCCTGTTATCTGCAGCACACTCACAGGCTAGCTGCCTGTCACTGAAAGACACTGGGAGGGATCTGAGACAACTGCATAATGACAACTTACATAATGACTTCCAAGCTATGCATAGCAACCCTCCACCCCGCCCCCCCCCCTCCTTCCACCCCAGGCCACGGTTGAACTCAGCCTGCTGCGCCTCACACCTCCTCAGCACAGAGGAGTCACATCCTTGTTTCTTTCTTTCATGTCCGACTGCAGGGGCAGGGAGCATCTCACTCTCACCGCCATGTGAGGGCACTGTGGAGCTTTTGCCTGCTGTGGCTCTGACCTGCTCGTTCTGATTCCTCTCTGCGGCGGCGGTTTAAATGAAACATTAAACAATGAGGCAAATGAGAGGAGAGGGTGTCTATTCATGAAACATCCATTTTTTTTCTCTCCCCCCCCCCCCCACTCCCCATCCACACCCTCTTTGCAATAACTGACACAGTACAGTGGGCGTATGATTCATTGCTCAAGAGGGACGATGTGCTTCGTCAACGGATGAATATTTAGATGCCAGGAGACCATTTCGTAACAGCCTCAGTTGCATTGTAAATATCCAAGGTCTCTGAGGACTGAGTGGAAAAGCTGCTGTTACCAGCTCTGTGTTCTCAAACTGCAGTTAAAACGAAAAATTAACATACACAGTAAAGCATAATGGTCACACAACCTTCCGTCCACACCTCCTCGTCGAGACATTAAGTCAGATTCAAGTTTTACTGCGTTTTGGTTTTCCTTCCTTGAGTTTCTCACAATGGTTTGCTTGAATTTGTGCCCATTCCTCCCGACAGAACGGTAGGACCCTGTCAGGTTTACAGGCCTCCTTGCTTAAACACACCTGTTCAGCTCTGCCCACTGATGTTTTCCGGGACCAAGATCAGGAATTTTGGGAAGGCTGGTGCTTAGTTGTGAACACTTAAGGTGACAGGTGGAGGCTGAGTTTTATGTCTAGGTGCGGTAAAAACAAGGAAAATTGGCAGTGGATTTAGTAGCAAGATCAGGACTTTGCCCCGCCTCTCGCCCAGTGAACGCTGGAGATAGGCACCAGCACCCCCCCGCGACCCCATGAGGGATTAAGCGGTTTGGAAAATGGATGGATGGATGGATGGATCAGGACTTTGAAATTGGTTGCTTGAGCCCAAGACTGTTCTCAAAATTTACAACATTTGATTTGGCCATTTAAAAAAATCCTGACCTTCTCGTCCTTCCGCCACTTTGTAGCTAATCTGGTGGTTTGCTGAGGGACATCAGGGGGGACCCATTTGTGTTTGAGCTTTAACTTCCTGCAGCTGTCTTGAGCTGTTGCTTCAATATTTTCACATAATGGTCTTTCCTCGGGACACCATCTGTTCTGTGGAGTGAACTAGTCTATCCTGCAAATAAACTCTTCTGCCGCATGATACTGCCACTGCCACGCTTCAGAGTCGGGATGATGCTCTCAGGCTTTCAAGCTTCTTCCGTTGTTTCTTCAAATGTAACAATGGTCATTATGACCAAAAAAAAAATCCAATTTTAGTTTCATCAGACCACAGGACATGTCTCTGGAAATTAACGTTCTTGTGCTTGAGCGCATTTGCAAACAGTTTGGTCCATGTAAGTACATGACTGGATAATGACTCTTTTTTTAACAACTTCAGCAGCTAGCAGGACAGCTGGACATTACCATGCTGTGTATACTGGCACATCGCTGAACTAATGATTGTGGCACCTTCAGGCATCCAGAAATTGGACCCAAGGATGAACCAGGCTTGTACAGGTCCACAGTTCTCCTGACATCTTGGTTGATCTATTTAGATTTTTCTTTCACGATGCCACACAAGGAATCAAAATGTTTGCGGCGTTGAAAAATAGAAATAATTTTACTCAATCCTGACTGATCTAAAATGGGAAAAGCTTCATAGAATTTCTTGTCAGACAGAAAGACCAAAGGTTTTGTGTCGTTTTCTTTTTTCACATTGTGTGGAACTATTTTATTTCATCTGTTAGTGTAATCGCTGCCACGTTTAGCCAACCGAATGAAGAACCATCACGTCAGTTGGCCTTTATTGTAATTTCATGAAGCAGTTGGAGGTGTACCGTGGGTATTGGAGGCTTAAGATCCAATGGTAAAAGTGCAGCTTTGTCCGTGCTCCTGTTTGAGGGACAGGTGTGATGTAATCGAGTGGCTGAAATGTCAGAATTGGGTGCAGGCGGGCGGGCACAGTGAGGGGATTAATGCAGTGGCTCTGAGGCATACAGCCAGTTCTGCTATCATGACCTTGTCGACTAACTGCCAGTCAACTCAGACCTCCGAGGGTTTCTGCTTCCTTAGCTGAGGTTGACGCCGTGTCTGTCATGTCAAAGCTTCTCCCCCCCCCCTTCAGACCTCAACCTCCCTCCCAGAATGGATAGACTGTTCCTTTTCCTCTGAACTTCAAGTAGGGCGGAGAGCAAAAGAGAGAGATTAGAGATGTAACTTAATCAGCCTGGGCTGAAATTTCCCCCTCTCCGAATTAATAAATCTTTTGGGGGACACTTGGAGGTCTCATACAAATACACGGAAGAAAAAGGGGGACGCTCTCCGACTGCAGCCTGGGTTTTTGTGTTTAGGAAACGGCAAATGAATGAAATCACATTAGACAATGCTTAAATACTTGAGACCGGTGGCCATTTGAGATCTATAAGGCCCCGGAGCACATAGCACACAAGGAGCCTAATGCTTTTTAATGGCAAAAACATGAGAACAAACTGTTCTGCTTTAATTTTGATAACCTTGTTTTAATTACATAATTACACGGCCATGTTCTAACCCCAATCTCTCACTGCATTAAAAAGCAGCAGCAGCAGGCACAGTTGGGCCATTTGTTCAGCATAATGACAGCTTTGAACTTGTGGGAAATATTATGCAAAATTTCCCCCTTTGATGCAGTGCAAAGTGCACATTTTAAACAATTATCATAGTTATTCTGGTGCTCATCGCCTGGAGGAACTGTAAATTGGTAAGAGAGATCAAATATAGTCTCATCTGAAACGTGTGCGCAGTGTGCTCTGTACTTGCTGCAGTCTGTGGATGTGGAGAGCTGATATTTCTCCATTGGTGCATCTTCATAGCTTTGATAGACTCTGTTGTGTATCCTGTCAGGAAAGCATTGCACACAAGCCTGTTTGGAGACCAGATCTAAAGAAGACAGCAGCAGCTGGGCCTGCTTTGGAATATTCTGGATGAAAATAATGATGCGGTGGGCGGTTTTATTACATTGAGATGATGCACTTGATGATCCTCTAACCTGCCTCACAGATGCACAACATTGAAGCACTAGTTCCTTAGACAGTAGTTTCTCTTTACCGCATACAGAGCCTTGCAAACATGTGATCCTTCAAAGTTTCCAAGTTATGTCTTCTAAACCATTTTATTTCGGGCTGCATGTTTAAGGTCATTGTTCTGTTGGAAGGTGAACCTCCACTGGTGTGCCGCGAGGAATTTTTGGCCCCACGACAAAATAACCTAAATAATCTAAATCTTCGCCAAAGCCCTTTTGTATACATTTTCTTTTTTGGAGCCCCTGTCTGTGAGGGGCCCTTGGAATTTTCCTAACTTTCCCCCTTATACAGCGCCCCTGCCTCCATCCCAGGTTCAAGTCTTCTGCAGCCTCCAACAGGTTTTCCTCCAGGATTGTCCTGGATTTAGCTCTGTTCATCTTCCCTTCAAATCTGACCAGCATCAGGGATGCTGAAGGAAAGCGTCCCCGCAGCGTCATGCTACCACCACCATGTTTTCTCCTGTGTCCTGATGGTGTATTTAGAGCAATGCACAGTTTTAGTTTTCAACCACAAAAGAAAAAAAAAATCCATCAGATTTTTCGGCACAATCCAAAGGGTTCCTAGCTACTCTGAGGTTCTCTGTTGAGAATTAAAACTTGATTTTAGTCCAGATTGAGAAGAAGAGAAACCTCCGCAAGCTATGATTTAAGATCTGAAATAAGGTTAAAAAAAGCATCGACTGGTTTAGAATCATTAGGAGACATGACCTGACATGACTATAGCCTGCCAAGGAGTTTATGGTATTGTTACTGTGAACAACAAGACAGAAGTTGTTATTTTTTAACCAGAGTCCTCAAAAAATAAACCTCTTAATCAATCACCTAACATGGATGGCGTTAAATTGGCCTCTGGAAATAAAGTAAAAAGCCTTGGTGTTATTTTTAACCAGTACTTGTCATTTAAATCCCATATTAAACAGGTTTCCAGGGTTTCCTTTTTTCACCTCTAGAATATTGACAAAATACGAAATATTCTGTCCAGGAGTGACGCTGAAAAACGATTCCATGCATTTGTTACTTCAAGGCTGGACTATTGTAATCCTTTAATATCAGGAAGTCCACAAAATGCAGTTTGAAGCCCTCAGCAGATTCAAAGTGCTACAGCAAGTGTTCTAATGAAAATCAACAAGTGGGATCATATTTCTCCAATTTTAGCATTGGCTTCCTGTTAAATCGAGTATATAATTTAAAATTCTCCTTCTCATGTATAAAGCATTTAATAATCAAACTCTATCATATATCAGAGCTCTGATTACCTCATATGTTCCTAACAAAGCACTTCACTCTAAGACTGCAGGTCTACTGGTAGTTCCTAAAGTCTCTAAAAGTAGAATGGGAGGCAACTCCCGTTTTTGGTCTGTGAGGCAGACACCCTGTCTACTTTTACGACTAGGCTTAAAACTTTCCTTTTTCACAAAGCTTATAGTTAGAGTAGCTTAGGTTACCCTGAACTATCTCTGTAGTTATGCTGCTATAGGCTTACACAGCTGAATTCTCCTACTGTCTCCAATTTTGCATTTTTTGTTGTTATTTTAACTTTTAACTTTATGTTCTCTCTGTCTTTTTTCTCTTCATAGTAGGTACACCTGGTCTGGCGTTCTGCTACCATATAATATAGAAAGGATTCCTGGCTCAATGTGTGCTTCTGTGGTTTTTTGTGTCTTTTCTCCGTCTTTTCCAACCCCACAAATTCCACATCCTCCGTTCCTGTACTTGTCCGCTCCGTTCCAGACCGTCTCCGTGACTCTGTGAAAAGCCTACTAGATCCGCGGTTACTCCGTCTTGCTCTGCTCTAAGTTCCTTGGAGCTCGAGAAGGTACGAGTTTACGCCATAAAAAGTGGATATAAAGGAGCCGGAAACAAAACAAACTTCTTATTCATCCTTTGAACAGCGTCCGAAAAGTTCTCTGTTGCTGATTGTACATTGACTCAGCATATTTTTACTTCCATCAAGTAATGGTGAGTGCATTGGCCACCAAAAATGTGTATGTTTTTGTATTTAACATAATTAAATTGTGTTTTAGCTTATGTTAATAGACGTTTCAATCCACACTTCATCATTATTTTATAGGAATTTCAGTAGAAAATAGTGGGGTATTTCTCTTTTACTGGAGTCCGACGGACCGGAACGGGGCATAAAATAGACTTGTTCCGTATTTTGACAGTTAACGACAGAGAGCTTGTCCGCTGACCGTGATGTTTGGAGAAGTCATGGAGAATGTGGAATGGTTCTCATTAATTAAAATAACAACGTAGTTGCTCCATTAGACGGATGTGCACGGAACGGAGCGGTCACGGAGATGTGGAATTTGGGAGTAACCCCCAGACGGTCGAGGCAGATGACCGTTCACATCGAGCCTGATTCTGCTGGAGGTTTTCCTCCCTTTTAAAGGGGAGTTTTCCTCTCCACTGTTGCTTCATGCATGCTCAGTATAAGGGATTTCTGCAAATACATTCACAATGCAGACAATTGTCCACTGTGGCTCTATGCTCTTTCATGAGGAGTGAATGCTGCTTGTCAATGCAATCTGCTGGGTTTTCTTATAGGAAACTTATTCACCAATTTGTCTGCATGATTTGATTGAATTTGACTTTGAAAAGTGCGTTGAGATGATATGTGTTGTGAATTGACACTATATAAATAAAATTTAATTGACTTTAACAAAGGTACTATAAACGATTTTCTGCCAAAGTAAAACCTGTTCCCCAGCACCTGTTGCGACTCACCATCCCACTGGATCAGTCCGACAAAAGTAAAGCACATTCAAGGAAGTCTTCTCCAGCAATCACTCCTCTGATGTAAAGCAAACTGTACTGATTAAACAACTGGTAGAGTTCTTCTATTGTTAGTCGCCCAGTAAAGTTATACAATATCAGGAACCCTATTTCACATATCTGAGAGATTCTGTTTAAATTCAATTCAGAAAACTTTCAGGAACATCACATTATAAGTCTGTCCCAGAGAACGATTCTTTGGAGAATTAGTATTATATTTCCTTCTTAAGGTGATTCTGAAACTTAGTTTTGTGAATACAAATAGTATGTTTTCTCTTCAGATATAAAGCTCTCCTGTGTTAAGGTCTTTTGGTTCAATCTGCCCAGTATGGGGAATCTTTAGGGCCAGAGTGAACCTCTATACAAAGGCAGGGCAAGAAACAGAGAGATGGCAAAAAACACAGCTGCTCTTTAAACAAACCTCATCTTTATCAAGGTTCAAGATCTTTATTGTCCTTTCCATCTTAACATGTAAACACAATTTGTGCCTCAGGGTCTAAAGCAGGCATAAAACACAAGAGAATAGGGAGTAAAGAATTAAAAATGGAGGAAACAGCAGGTATGCAATATGCATACAAACATAAAAGGGAATTTATAAACATAATAAAAATGATATTTTTCATACAGCTAAGTGTAACGAAAAGTGTTCTACAGAGGTTAAAACTGAAGGACAGAAAGACTATTAAAACAATGAATTAACTACATTACCAACTTAACTTAACAGGTAGTTTTTGGAACATGGTTGAACCCAATCAGGTACTTTCCTAGGCAATATTGTGAGCTAACTTTTAATGGGGTGCTTTCTAGTAACTTATCAGGCATTTTCTTGACCTTAGCAGGTGCTTAAGGAAACTTACAGATGCTTTCCCAGAATGTAACAAGAAACATTTCTGAATGTACCAGACACATTCAAGTACCTAGAAACAAACTCCAAGAATGAATTCAAAAGTAGTGTAAAGAGCACTTTTATTTTAATGTTCTGCTGCCATATGAACAAAAGTGTTGTAACATTTGTAGCACTTATCTTATTTTATACTGGATATTTTCAACCCATCTATTGAATTTATTGCACTAGTTGATCTTTTCTTCATAAGAGAACAGCAAGCACTGCAGCCAAAATATGGCCTTTTTTGACCTGCTGTATATTAGCCAGTCCCTAAGCTTGATGTATCATGAAACTGTTGACCTTTTGGGTTTTGTGGTTTTTATTTTATTATTACAATTAAATAATAATCATAATAAATAATAATAATAATAATAATAACAATAATATTATGTTCAGTGTTTTATCGCTAATCCACCTCTTATATATTTCAATCCTTATGTTATTTTGTCTGTGTTGTGTGCACCTGCCTGTTGCTTTAATCCTTTAAATTTCCCCGTCGTGGGATAAAAAAAGGATAAGCTAATATTATCTTATCTTAAATAACACTTTTAATATATGTACTGGGTTCTTTCAAGGTCTTAATTACATGTTATGTGTGGGCTCCAGTAACATATGATAGATAATATCTACTTTGAAAGTTAACATGAACTGCTGCTGAAGATGAACACTGATCTACCTGGATGTTCCATGGAGGACTGAAACGCCTCAGTCAGAGACGTCTGTGGGTCTGTCGGGGCAATGACAGAAGTTTCGTCTCCTCGCTCCGTTTCTGTGGCTCGACGTTTTCATGTTTTTTCACGTGCTTAGATAAATTTGTTGTGTTTCCACTGAAATGAACCGGCTTTTTACAAAACATACAGCTTGATTTCATTTACGGTATTAAAATAAAGCCAAACGGTGCTACTTCCCCTGTACATGTTTTTTCGCTGCTGCGGTCTCTCTCAGCTGTTTGTGTGTTAAGTTTGTGTGAGAGCTGAGTGGGTGGGCCAGGCTGAGCCTGCGTGCTGATTGGCTGGCGCCGCTGAGCCATGTACGAGAGGGGAGGGGGAGCGGGAGAGTGCTGCCGTGACACGTGCTGACTGACACTGACTGAAAGCATGTGAGCAACATGTGTTAATGCGCGATAAAATAAATATCGCCGTTAATAGTCTAATGAATTAACGCGAAATTAACGCGTTAACTTGCCCAGCCCTAGGTAGAATACATAGAAAAAAGATGTTAAAATCCCGAAAAGGATCTGGAATTTACCGGGACACATTAAATAGAGAGGTAGAGGCAGGGGTGGAGGCAGGGGCGCTGTATAAGGGGGAAAGTTAGGAAAATTCCAAGGGCCCCTCACAGACAGAGGCCACAAAAAAATCAGCATTATTAATAATTTGAATCCATATGAAGTTTCAAACAATGCGTGGAGCACCGACGACGACTTGTTGCCACCGTTTTGCATATCAGACATCTTCGGCTACCTTGTTTGTGGTGTGAGCGCCTATACTTCAGAACAGTTCCGAAGCTACAAGTCCTTGGAGTCTCATGTGCAGTTCACAAATGGATGGGTTCAGGAGCTGCGGATCTTAAAGCCAGCAAACAGTGGGGACACAGGTATGTCCCAGTATGCTTGGAGAAGACTCGACAACGAAGGGATTATGGTTGTGTGTTTATTGTGGAACTATAACTTCAACTATAACTCTCTGTGTGCACATGTTGGCACCCTGTGGCTGTTGAGATCTGCTTCCGACATCATCTGAAACATCAGAGACAGGAAATACCTGCTTCTGGTAAGGTGCCAAAAAAAGAACAGTATTATACATACATTGTAACTAGATGTGCAAGAAAAACACCCTAATGCTAAAAATGTATAAGCATAGAAAAGTGCTATGAGGTCATCATACATAAATATTTTCAACTACTTTTGCCATAAATTACTTAAAGAACTTCAAAAATGCTCTAAAATAGCAAACATTCAGTCAGAAAATAGTAATATGTTAAATCTTTACTACAGAGTCAGCTATTTCTTTTTTCCCCTCCGAGGCTGATGCATGAAATTCTTTTGTTTATGACAGTCATATTTTGGAGCCAGCAGGATTTGTGTGTGAAATAATTTTAGCATCAACATCTAATGCATCACGTTCAACATTTAATGTATGGATACCAGGGAAAAAAATATTGTCCAATTACTATTTTTTTTAATTCCACAATCTTTGTAAGGTAATTAGAATACTGAAAGCATTTCTTTTTGGAAAAAAAGTTGTTATTTATTTTTGAAATATCATGTGTCCACTACAGTGGACATCGGAACGCCATACATTTGAAATTGAACCTTGATGGCAACCAGTTTGTCTCAAAGAGACAAAATATTCAAACAACATAAGAATGAATTTCACATTGACAAAACTGTCCATCTTCACAGTTGTTTTGCTTTCCTGTGCTTAATTGCTATGATACTTCACAAAGCAATTCCCTTTCTTGGAAACACAAAGCACTTTGTGCACATCACATATGTTTTGCTTGTGCAGCCAGATCTGCAACACCTTGACGCACGTGTTTCATCCACCATCTTTGGAAGATGAATGGCACCGTAGTGTCTCAGAGCTGCATTTGGCTATGGGTTTCACTTTTGACGTGAAGGAGTGTAGTCATCTTCACTGTCACTTCCGATTCCTGCTTGGGACTGAGTAATCAACTCCTCACCAAGGAGCAGTTTGAAGTTAAGCAACTTCAGTGGTTTCTCCCCCAGAAACTGGCAGTCACCCTTATACTGAAGTCATGAGTTGGTGATTGCCAGGTCAAAAAATTGGAAAACTGCATGTGCTGTCCATTTCCCAGTGCGAGAAGCCATCCTGTAGAAACTCAACATTCGGTCAACCAAGGCCACGCCACCCATGTTGGTGTTGTACTCAGCAATTGTCAGTGGCCTTGACACCTGGACAAGTTTTTTGTCTTCCTTGGACCATCTTCTGCGTGTGTCTTGAGGTTCAATGCCATAGGCAGAGGATGCCATGACAACTGGCTTGTTGTCCAACCATTTTATGACAGCAACTTCAGGAGGGCTTCGTCTGACAACCATCTCTGATTCACCTCATCCTTTCTTTTTGAAGGTCTTATCCGCTATGATCTTACAGTCCTTTGGAACCCCATTACTCATGAGTGTCCCAGTTCCTGTTAACCCTTTTGTCATCAGGGTATCAAGGAGGTTGATTGTTGTAAAGAACCTGTCAAAGAACAGGTGGGTTCCTTGAGGAACAGACTCTGCCATATGAAGAACAGCTTGTTCTCCAATGCCATTTCCTCGTGTAACTTGGAAGGTAGTCTTACCTTGGTAGACTACAAAGTCCAAGACCAGACCAGTTGGTGCAGCCAAGACAAACACCTTCAATCCAGTTGGATGTTGGATATGCTTTGCCTGGTATATACTGCAGCACTGGACATCGACCAGTAAATGGAACCATTTGTTCATCAATGCACAATTTCCCTGTTCTAGGCAGACCCAAACATCCTTGCCTTACTTTGATCTAGAGGGGCCTGATTCTCCACAAGAGATCACTTCTTTTTTCATAATCTGAAACATCAAGGACATTGACGATCTTGATGGAGTTTCTAAGCTTGTAAAACCTATTTCTGGTCATGGATTCTGCCACAATTTGAACTCTGGTATTTGGGGCCCAATACATTTGAATGTCTGGTTATCCTAGACAGCTCATGTAAATAGAGTTCCCAAAGAATGTCTTCAGTTCTGCAGGAGTGGTATTTAATGTTGCTCCAGACACAAAGACTTCACGCTGATTTGTGCACAGGGCCATCACTTCAAACACAGAGTCATCAATGTCCTGCTTAAAATAATCCATCGGGGACCTGTTTGGGCGTGTCATGGCATCATTGCTCTGAATGATGGGAGGCTAAACCTATTATTGCCAAAAACACTTTTGATTTCAAGCATTTGAGTTCTGGCAAAAATCTCAAGGTTTAAGTTGTTAGAGAGCCAAGATCACTACATTGAAGAAAATGTACAAAAATATAAGAGGGGCAATTAGTGTTAATATGTGGGAGATGTGTTTATTAAGGTAGAAGTGAATGTCTACCTTAAAAACTGTTTTCTCTGAATAAATACTGTTTTTGCCTGATACTAAACAATTTGTCATTTTATACCAGATCCCAGAACTGCCTGATCAAGAACAACATATAAGCATGAACAAACACTGACAATGTGGAAACGTTGTGGATCGGCTTTAGGCAGTGAATTGATGTGTTTTCCGCCTGTAACCATGATTAACAATACAGCGGCGGAGTGACTCGTGTGTCTGAGAGGCAGGACTTTTCTCACTGACCGAGATAATTCGGTTATTGATTGCAACCATTACCGGGGCTTGAATGGCTTATATCTGAAAGCAACATGGCATAAACAGGCTTCAGAAGGCCCCTGATGAGCTGCTGTCTTTGTTTTCCCAGGCTCTGGCTGTCCAGATGGAGCCCCAGCATGCAGCCAACACCTGCCTGCTGATGGATTAACACCTCTAAACACTGTTTGCTGAAATAACCATACAATTTCTTTTGAATGAAAAAGGGACTCGTGTGCTTTGAAAGCACACACTTGGCTGCATGAACCGTCCAAAACATTGGTTGTACATCTGTAATTAAACTCTTGAAAGATGGAAACATGGTTGTTCAACATATCCCTCCTATGAATGTGGATGCCTTTGCTCATGTTACAGTATATAATGTACACTCAGTTTTGATCAGGTTTATATCCACACATTCCGGTGATCAATGTAATATTAATTTTAGATTCTTAATACTTTATTTCAAAAGTAATTTTCCCCACCTGTAAGTAGTTTGCTTTCTTTGACCAGTTAAACATAAAGGGACAGCACGGTGGCACGGTTATCAGCGCTGCTGCCTCACAGTCTGGTCTTTCTGCATGAAGTTTGCATGTTTCCCCTGTGCATGTGTGGGTTCTCGCAAAGTACTATGCAGAACCAACTTTTCTATAGGAGCTTTAGGTAAGACAAAGAATGTGAAAACCAAGTCTGGTCATATGGACATGTAGCCAGCCTCGCTAATCTGATGACTGGGTCTTTAAACTGTTCAGTGCTGCAGTTATTATTACTTGTCAAAGTGTTCCAGGATAACAACCTTCCTCTTTTTGACCATCTTGCATATACACTAATTTAAATCCTTGTGAAAATATTTATAGAGAAAGATGGCAAGGGAGATTTATAGAAACAGACACCAGAAGATAAGTACCTTGGCATCTTGTTCACAAGTCATGATAGGGGGGAACAGAACAAGAGATGGATGGACAGATTGGGGCTGCATCTGCAGTATTGTGGTAAAATGCAGCAAAAGAGCTAAGCCAAAAATAAAAGCTCTCACTTTACTGGTCAGTTGACTTCCAAACCTCATGACCATAGCTGAGGAGCTATAGTCATGAGGTATGGATCATGACCAAAAGAGCAAGAGCCTGGATACATATCCAGCGTTATGAGCTTCCTCTAGAGGGTGGCCCTACTAAGTTTTAGAGATAGGGAGATGAGCTCTGTTGTCCGGGGAGCTCAAAGTCGAGCCACTGCTTCTCCGCGTCAAAAAGGAGTCTGTGGAGGTGGTTTGGACATTTGATCAGGATGCCTTCTGGGGCGCCTCCCTTTGGTGGGAAGACGCAGAACTCACTGGTGGCACTATGCATCCCCTCTGGCCTGAAAACAGCTTGGGATCCCTCAAAATGAGCTAGAGGATGGTTCTGGGGAGAGGGATGTCTGGGCTTCTGTCCTGGACCTTATCTTGGATAAGTGGAAGATGATGGATGGATGGATGGATGGATGGATGGATGGATGGATGGATGGATGGATGGATGGTCATCAGAAGCCCTTCTTGAAGCCATCTTAACCAAATGCAGCAACTTTACCATCAGCCTGCTGAATGTCACATTAAGCATATCTTAAAGTTTGAGTCCTTACCTGTATTGAAACCTGCCCAAATCCTCTACTTCTTTTTACATTTTCTTTGCTTAATCAGGTTGATTTTATTGAAAAACTATTGCTGAGATGATGAATACCTTGCTCAAATACAGCTATGAATAAGTTGTCCACTCTGTCTTGTCTCTGTTTCTTCTCCTTGCATTTTGATGCTCAACTTTAGAATCTGGTTGTGTTTCAGAAGTGTGAAATGTAACTGCTCGAAACTTTTTCTATGTCTTGAGAGTTTGATCAGGAGCGGGACCTGTAAAGAAGTGAGTGACAGCAACATTAAACAGTCACACCAGCCAGCTGGGTTACTGGCTGAGTGAAGACCCTACAAAGCTGTGAAAGGAAGGCTGAATATATTTCTCTGGATTCAAGAGGATGAAGGAAAACCAGCTTCTTTTCAGCTACTGTCCAAATTCAAGATCAAGCGGGGAAAAAAGTTGAGTCTTCATAAAGGATTTAAAGGAGGCAGTGAAGGAGTCTGCCTAACACGTAGAGGCAATAACCCAGGGGCCTCAAACACAGAAGCCCCATCATCTTTGAGCTGCAGCCTCGTCTTTGGAACGACCAAGAGCAGCTGGTCTGCTGACCTTAGAATCTGCGAAGGAGAGTACGAGTGAAGCGAGTCCAAGAGACATGCCGCAGTAAGACCAGGTAGACCTTTAAAAACCAATAAAATAATTTTCCAATCTATTCTGCAGCATACAAGGAGGCCGTGGAGAGCAGTGATGTTTTCTTGCCTGTGTGATGGAGTTGGAAGACCAGCAACCGTCTTTTGAACAAGCTGAAGGTGGGAGAGGGCAGCCTGTCTGACCCCGAAAAACAATAACCAAGGCGAGAATGATCTTTTTAACATATTATGTGTTTGAAAAAAATTAAACGATAGCAAAATGTGGAAGAAAGCGGGGACTACTGTCTTGCAACTGTGACTTCCGTAAGCACCCACAGCAGACAGTGAGTTGATGAGATAACATGCTAATCTATTAGGGATTTTACTCTTGACTTTTAATGTAACTCTGAAACAGCAGGATGAAATAGCTTGGCCTTAGTATTTACCGAAGTGCAGATTATGATGTCTCTCCCTGCAAAGCTGCTGATATTGCCATAAAATCATTTCTCAGCCGGGCTACATATGAGGCAATGTCACTGTGAAAAGTGATGCAGAGCTGCCAGCGTTCTACACCCTTATTTACAGGTGAGGGAAGCTGCAGACAGGCTTCTACTAATAAGACACCCTAGATCAACACATCATCCGCAAGCTTTGCTTGGTTGCCAAGCTGTGGCATTGGGAAGCATGATGACCTGAACAGTGTGTTCTACTCTTTATGCTGTTTTCGCCACTTAAATGCTTCTTATCATAAACCAAATGTTCATGAGAGACAGATATAACCTGTATGAATACACAAAGCACTTTTCAAATGATGATTTCATTTATTAAAGGAAAACTGCTATCCAAACTAAGCTGGCTCTATGTGACAGAGTAATTGCCACTGTATTGTGAAGAAAACACACAAAAACTGGCCTTGAACATAATTATTCCAACACGGATGCAAACACTTCACCATTCACCCTTCTGACGCAAATTGCTCGGCAGACCTTACACGGAGCTAAAAAATCGTTTATTTCACAGCCTGTGTTCCAGGAACTGTCTAAAACCACTGGCTATGGAGTGTCTCAATGTTTTCAAACATTTTATAAAATTCAAACGCTCAATGATCAATTTTATTTCCTGTAAATTTTTCATCGTAAGAATGCAAACAGAATTAAAACTAAAAGGACTATGTTGGTAAATGGCACTTTTAAAGCACTGCAAGGTCGGTGATTTTCTTTAATGATTTTTTCTTTCTAAATAATGTCACACAAAATGTTGTTTTTCATGATTTAAAAGTAAAACATGTACTGCTATGTCAGTTACTTACCTGTTTGATTAACTGAGGGGACGTCAGAAGTGAAAGAAAGTATGACGAAAGCTAAAAGTTAAAAGTGCTTCTACCCATATGTCAACAGGGCTGCACAGCTGGTAGCACTGATGCCTTGGAGCAAGGAGGGTTCAAACCCCGGACTAGGGTCTTTCTGCATGTACTCACCTCGCATGCGTGGGTTCTCCCCTGGTACTCCAGCTTCCTCTCACAGTCCAAAACCTGACAATTAGATTAACTGGTCTCTCTAAATGTCCCTTACGCATAAGGGACATTTAGAGAGACATGAATGACCCTCTGGTCATTTTATCCCTGGGGGATACATATTCCTCCCCCCCTCTGGCCTGAATAGGTAATATTGTGGATTTTTAAAAATGTATATAAATTAGGGCTGTCAGTTTTAACGCATTATTAACGCGTTAAATTTGTTAGACCATAACGCCGACAATTTCTTTGTCGCCGTTAATCGCGCGTCAAAACACGCACAGCATTCCCTAATGTTTTTTCCCCGCCGCGCTCTCCGGACTGTGTTTCTTTTACCCTAGGCGCTTTCCGTGCTAGAGAACTGTACCAAAACAGACCCGCACTCACTGTTGCCAAAGACCGTTTATTTCATGCCAGTTTGGGCTTCTTTTTTCTAAAAGCGCTTCTAAATTTCATGAGTCACGGGTTGCGGTTTTTTTGGGCAGGCTTCTGAAAGTGAAATCGCTTATTTGGGCTCTAAAATAAGTGACGAAATAGGGGTTATTATGAGACCTGCCTGCACTACAGACACTTTTGAGCTCTGATCTGTGCTCTGGTGTCTCCGAAGAGCTGCTAAGCTTACTAGCCATCCTTAAGAAGCTCTGATCTGTGCCCTGGTGTCTCCGAAGAACTGCTAAGCTGACTAGCCGTCCTGCAGAAGCTCTGATCTGTGCTCTGGTGTCTCCAAAGAAATGCTAAGCTGACTAGCCGTCCCGGAGAAGCTCAGGTCTGTGCCCTGGTGTTTCTGAAGAGCAGCTCAGAGCATTCCTGGCCACCTTGATAACTATGGACTCTCGCTCCGAGCCGTCAGCTCCTGCTATCATCTGCACCTCTGACCCTCTGCAATCCTTATCCTCCGGCTTCATCACTCACCACCCAGCATACTTCCTTCAATTGACATTATGCGATTAATCGCGATTAAAATTTTTTATCGTGTGACAGCCCTAATATAAATACATGTCTTGTGTCCTTCACATTTGTTAATTGAATTTTTTGCTGTCCATAGGGTAGTTCATTGTTATTGTTTTGAGGCGGGTTTTTCGCGCATGCGCGCCCGACTGGTAGGCAAAAGGCGAACACAATGGCGGACGCAAACAGAGAAACTGACGAGTTCTCCGCGTATTTTTCTTCTTTAGATAACGTACTACAAGATCGTTTTAAGAGTAAGTTGATGGTTGATGGTATCAGATTGCCAGATCCACACAGCAAAAGCCTGAAGGGACGGAGCGAGTCTGTGAAATGCTGGCCAAGCGCTCCGTACCATGACATATACAGCTGCCTTATAAACATGGCAGGCCAGTACAGACAGAGAGCACGAAAGCATGAAACCACTGGACGGCTACAATTATTTTAAATCGGGAAAAAGGCTCCAGCAACGCCCGCGACGCCATGAGGGATTAATCGGTCAGAAAATGGATGGATGGATGGATGTTGTTCACACATGTTTGTGCAACAGCACAAAGCGGCGTCGGACACAGGCCGCGTCTCAGCAGAGGCCCGGTAGGTTAAAAAAAAAAAAATTTTCACTACGGATTATTTAGGTGTTTTTGTCTTGTTAAAATGGGTGGCGGTGTCGGCGACATTGCAGCGTAAACACAGAAATACTAGCGCCCGTGAACCGGGGCGTAATAGCAGCAGCAGCGGCTGTAGCCCCTGCTGCTAGCTGCTGCTAGCCGCCCCGGCCCGGCCCGGCCCGTGTAGCCGGGCCGGGGCGCCGGTCCGTGTAGCCGGCGGCGCCGGCCCGTGTAGCCGGCGGCGCCGGCCCGTGTAGCCGGGCCGGGGCGCCGGCCCGTGTAGCCGGCGGCGCCGGCCCGTGTAGTGTTTACGCAGCAGCCGCTGGCTGCTGCCGCAGCCCGTGAACTGGCAGAGCAGCCGCTGCCTGCTCCGCCGCTGCTGCTTGGCTGCTGCTGCTACCGCTTCTCCGGCCCGTGTAGCGATCTGTGTACCCTCCGCCGCTATTTCAGTAGAACAATGACTAGAGCAGAATTAAGTTGTATTTACCGGAGATGAAGTGTAGACTGCAAATTCTGTCGTAGTACGATGCCCCCCCAGTCCATTGGGAGTGTCTGCCTGCGCTCTTTTCATTGAAAATATCCATTTCTTTCTTCGTCCTTCCTCCTTCGGTAAACGACAGAAACATACATCCAACGATTTGGAATGCCTCTGTGTGCAACCGGGAGCACAACAAGTCGTAGGCATTGCTTAGATTCCATAAATAAACGAAGTAAAAGTACGCTCTAAATCACCCGTTTTGTCATGTAGTAGACGAGAACAGTACTGTTTTCTGCCTACCAGCGGGACCCGGATGTAGCGCTGACGTCACGCGGGACGTCACACGTGAACTACCCTATTTTCAAAGAGTATTATTACGATTCCTGCTCAAAGCGGTTAAAGTAAACTAATACCCACTCCCGAGTCCAGACAGTAGATGGCACAAGTTTAAAAACAATAGTCCAACCCACTGGATCTTGATAGATCCAGTGGACCTGATAGCTAACTAAGTAATACATGAGAACGTGTGGAAGGATGAACGTCAACAAAGTATTTTGTCATATTTCGGCCAGAAAAATCAACAGAAAAGGTAAAGAGTAGATGACGGGACGAACAGCCATGGTAATGTTACAGGACGAACTTTGGAGGATGATGAAGATCTGCAGGCAGCGTCACAAGACAAGAAGTCGATTTCTCCACCCTCCCTCCCAGGACAGGTTGGAGGCTGTCTCTAAGATGGAAAGCGGTCTGGCGGCAACCTTGTTGTTATGTTCATTACACACTGTATATATATATATATATATATATATATATATATATATATATATATATATATATATATATATATATATAGTCACATCTCTATAGATAGATAGAGGGAGAGAGTACTTGTTGATGGCTGTGTTCAGACACCAGAGCACCTCCACATGCAGTGTTGCATTGGATCCAAATGTTGTTTGAAGACAGCTGCTGCTGCTGTGCTGGTTGCGGTACCTAATGCGGACGTGACTGTGTTGGTTACAGAAAAGTAACTTGACATTGTTAGCTGTTGTCTGCCCCTTGCAGCTGATCTGTGGCTGTCTGCTGTGGTGTCGTGACCGTGGAGCAGTGATTATACTCATTGTTTGCCCTTTTAAACCCAGCTTAGAAAAATGCCGTTTTAGAAACAATGACATGTAACACTGCTCTATTTAGTTTACCCAAATATCCATCACTAGTGTTTACTCATTTTAGCCTTAAATATTTAACCTAAAACATTTAGATTAAAATATGACCTTGAGCTACTACGTGAATTGTGAAAATACTGTTGTCTCTTTTTTAAAGATTTTATCCAGCTTCTGGCAAGGAATTCCTGCACTACATCCAGAATCAACATTCCATTGCTTTACTGTAGGTTTTTCAATGTAGACCTAAAAGAAAAGGCGAATGCAAAGTCCTCAATTGAATGAGAAAGAGAATCTTTTTTTTCTTCTTCTTTTTTCTTTTTTTCACAAATGGAGCAATCAGCTTTCGCCATAGTGCTCCGCTTGATTTATGCATGTAAATTGTTTTATTGTGATTCCTGCAGGGAGTATTTCAAATTATGTGGACACTACAATGGGAAAGTAGGAGAGTAAAGGAAGAACAAAAAGAGAAAAAAAGAAAGAAAAGAGGTGAAAGAAAGAACTAAAAGGGAAAGAATAATAACACGTCTTCTGTCTGCTTCATCACCTGGAAAGAGAGATGTACAAAGAATAGCACAACCAACGGACATAGTGTAACAACTGTTACGGTGGCAGCACAGCAGGGGTGAGTGTCCTGTTTTCTTTCTGTTTATCTCAGCATGTTCTGTGTTATTTTCTTTGGCCCTATGTCTCGCCCCTCCCTACGGTTCTCTTCCCTGCGTTCTGGAACCATCCTCCGCCAAGCCACCGCCTTCTGCCACCTTCACACCTGAGACTCATCATCTTCATCACACGCAAGATAAAAACCCGGTCGATCTCACCACTCATCACTGGATCGTCTGCTGCATTCATCCTGGTGCCGCTGATTCTCCCAGTGCTCCCTGCGTCTAGACAAAATATTTCCCTGGTGTTTCTCCCTTGCGCTAATCCCTTTTCTGTGTTTCCTTTCAGGTTCACTCACCTTGCTGATCTTCAGCCTGCTGGGCTCGCGACCGATTGTCCCCTCCCGGACGCTGCCACTGCGGCTCACCATCCACTTCCCAGTTGGTTGCTCGCCGGCCGGTGCCCTCCTCCTCTGGGTCTCGAGTCAGTCGTTCCCGGGTCGCCTGGGTAGTCCCCCTGGTCCGCGTTTCCATCCACGTTCCTGCGCCCTCCCCATGGAGAACCGTATTCCCCGCTGTACTTAAACCCTTTACTGCTTTAATTAAAAGAAACCGTTTTTTCTGAGTGGTTGCGTGTGGGTCCGTTCTGTCAAACCTTAACAGAACGATCCAGTCAAACATGGACCCAGCCCACTCAGACCCTCCGCCCTCGACTCCTCCCTCCGCGCATGGGGTCGCCTGCGCTGTCGCGGCCCAGGGCGCGCGCCTCCAACAGCAGGCAGATCACATCCAGTCCCTGACTGACTCCTTGCGCGAGCTAGCCGCCGAGGTGTCCCGCCTCCGCGCGCCCGCTCCTGCCCCCGAACCTCCCACTTCTCCTCCCGTAGTCTTCACCGAAACACCCGTAGCGATGCCGGATAAATTCGCTGGGGTTATGGGGACGGTCTAGGGGTTCCTAGTCCAGTGTGAGCTGGTGTTTAAAAGAAAGCCTGTCACTTTTCAAACCAACGAGGCCAAGGTGTGTTACGTCGCTGGACTGCTCCGTGGCGACGCACTGGCCTGGTACGCGGCAGTCAGCGAGGTTTCCTCGCCGGTCCTCTCCTCTTACTCGCCGTTTGCCACCGAGCTTCGGCAGGTGTTCAATTGCCCTGTAAGGGAGAGCGACACGCCGAAGCGACTCGTTGCGCTGCGCCAGGGGGGCCGCAGCGTAGCGGAGTACTCGGTAGACTTCCGCATTCTCGCCGATCGTTCCGGGTGGAACACTAAGTCTCTTCGAGATCTTTTCCTCTGTGGCCTGAGTGATGATGTTAAAGATCACCTAGCCGCTCAGGGCGTGCCTACAGAGTTTAATGAGATGGTTAAGAAAGCCACTCAGATTGACAATCGTTTGCGCGAGCGAGGCAGAGAGCGCGCAACGCGCACGACTCCCTCTGCTCGTCCAGCAGCACAGTCCACTGGTCTGACTTCTCCTCGGCCTGCAGTTTTAAGCTCTCCCAGCGGCCTTACACCTCCTCGCAGTTCTGGGTTACGATCCATGCCGAGCCCTGGTTTATCGCGGTTTGAACACCATAACTGTAAAGAATAAATATCCTCTCCTTCTCATAAATTCAGTCTTCGATTCCCTTGCTAAATCCACTGTCTTCACCAAATTAGACCTGCGGAACGCCTACCATCTCGTGCGCATCCGCCAAGGTGATGAGTGGAAAACTGCATTCAATACACCGCTGGGCCATTATGAATATCTGGTCATGCCTTTTGGGCTGACCAACGCCCCAGCCGTGTTCCAGTGTTTGGTTAACGATGTCCTCCGTGATTTTCTCCACCGCTTTGTTTTCGTTTATTTAGACGACATCCTTATTTTTTCCGAGGACCTCACCCAGCACCGAGAACACGTCCGCCTCGTTCTCCAGCGCCTCCTGGAGAACCGTCTTTTTGTGAAGGCAGAGAAGTGTATTTTTCACGCCTCTTCCCTGCCGTTCCTTGGGTTCATTGTGGAGAAAGGCCGTCTCCGGGCAGACTCGGAAAAGATCTGCGCAGTCGCGGAGTGGCCCGCTCCATCCTCAGTGAAACAGCTGCAACGTTTCCTTGGGTTCGCTAATTTTTATAGGCGGTTCATCCGCAATTACAGCTCGGTAGCGGCCCCTCTCACTCGTCTCACCTCTGCATCGGTGCCGTTTGTCTGGTCCCCGGAAGCTAACGCTGCCTTGGAGACCTTAAAGGAAAAGTTTACCTCCGCGCCCGTGCTCGCTACACCCGACCCAGCTCTCCAATTTATAGTCGAGGTTGACGCCTCGGACTGCTGAGTCGGAGCCACATTGTCCCAACGTTCCCCGGTGGATAAGAAGACACACCCCTGCGCGTATTTCTCTCGCCGCCTCTCCCCGGCCGAGAGAAATTATAGTATAGGTGACCGGGAACTGCTGGCTGTTAAACTGGCTTTGGAGGAGTGGAGGCACTGGCTGGAGGGTGCCGAGCAACCCTTTGTCATTTGGACTGACCACAAAAACCTGTCCTACATCCAGGCTGCCAAAAGACTCAACCCCCGCCAAGCCCGTTGGGCTCTATTCTTCTCCCGGTTTAATTTCACCCTCACCTACCGCCCCGGTTCCAAGAACCAAAAACCCAACGCCCTGTCCCGCATCCACTCCACAGATCTTTCCCTAGATTCCTCGGACCCCATCCTACCTCCCACCTGTCTCATCACCTCAGTGGTCTGGGAGGTGGAGTCCCTCGTGCGCCGTGCTCAGTCCACTGAACCAGACCCTGGCAACGGCCCCCCGAATCGCCTATATGTCCCCGCCAGCGCCCGTTCCCAAGTCCTACAATGGGCTCATGCCAGCAAGTTTGCCTGTCACCCAGGGATGGCACGGACGCTGTTTCTTCTACGGCAACGCTTCTGGTGGCCTACCCTGGAGAAGGACTGTTGCAGCTTTGTGGCTGCCTGCCAAACCTGCGTGAGGGCTAAGTCCTCCCATCGACCACCTCCTGGTCTCCTACGCCCACTACCGGTCCCCAGTCGCCCCTGGTCCCACATTGCCCTAGATTTTGTTACTGGTCTCCCTTCCTCCAATGGTCACACCGTAATCATCACCATCGTGGACCGTTTCTCCAAGTCAGCTCACTTCATCCCCCTGCCTAAATTACCCTCCTCCCTGGAAACAGCACGCCTTTTGGTAAACCACGTTTTCCGGCTACATGGAATCCCCCTAGATATTGTCTCCGACCGCGGCCCCCAGTTCACGTCCCAGGTCTGGAAGGAGTTCTGCCGAGCCTTTGGTGCCACCGCGAGCCTCTCGTCAGGCTACCACCCTCAAAGCAACGGTCAAGCAGAGAGGCTCAACCAGGACCTAGGGGCTGCACTGAGGTGTGTGGCTTCCCGGAATCCCTCCTTCTGGTCAACCTACCTCCCGTGGGTCGAGTACGCCCATAACTCCCAGGTCTCGTCCGCCACTGGGATGACTCCTTTCATCTGCGCTATGGGTTTTCAACGCCCCCTATTCCCTTCCCTGGAAAGAGAGGTCGCAGTTCCATCTGTGCAGGCCCACCTACGCTGCTGCCGCCGTGTGTGGAACGAAGCCCGAGCTGCACTGCAGCGTACAGCCGAGCGCAATCAGCGCCTAGCGGATCGTCACCGAACCCCTGCTCCTGACTACCACCCGGGTCAGATGGTCTGGCTGTCAGCTAGGGACCTGCCTCTCCAGACTTCTTCCAAAAAACTTTCCCCCCGGTTCATCGGACCAAGCTATGAAATAATCCAATACAAGACCAGAAATAAAACCTGAGGCAGAGGAGTGAACTAACTGATCAAATAATAAACATAAACCAAGATGGAAACCAGAATATTACAGCTATCTAGTCTTTCACATACTCTGTGAGTCACTCTGCTCTCAGTCGAGCCCACTTTAATGACCCACTGTCCTGAAAGACGAGAAGGTCCTTCAGAGAGTCTGCTGCCGGTTCCCATCACTGAATGATTGACATCCTGATCCCGAAGGGTAGCTATACCCCTTCACTTAATTCCCTTGCTTTTCCCTGACAGCCAGTGACAAGCAATTAGAACAAAGTAAAGGAGTTTAATTAAAATGTGGCGTCTGTTGGTTCAGGAATCCTTTACAGTCCTTACGTGTTACACTGCCGTCTAAAGATGAAGTGAAACTGGCCATGCCTCAAGCACATTTCAGTCAAGCATCAGTTTTCCAAGTTTCAGCTTAATACAATAACAACCTTGCATCCTTTAGCTCGTCAGAGTGTCGCTAATGAATAAAAACTGCCAAACTGAAAAAAAAAAGGTTTTACTTCTGTAAAACAGAAATCAGCAGAATTGCTCAGGCAAAACCTTTTCATTTTATCAAAATGACACCAGTTAACAGCTACCTCAGGCCACTTTATAGAGAGGAAAAAACAAGTTCATTAGAGTGCATTTAGAGTAAAGTCTGCTTTAACGGAATTGTCCACTTAATACAACTTAGCCCAATTAAAGGACACCTAATTTGATCTTTTTCACAAGTAAATTGAGTGCAATAATATTTATTTTCTGTCAACTTGTGAACAGTTCTAAAGCCAAGCAATGACAAGGTTGCAGGTTAAGGTGAAAAACACCACTCACCATATGGTGATGTCCAGAACCACAATCACGACCCCTGTGTCAATGTCAGCCATCGATCAGACGTAAAGGATAGGAAATGGGCACAGCCGTAAAAACAATACCTAGTCAGGGATACATGTGCATCTGAGAGCAGGAATGATGGACCAATTTCATGGTCAGGTTTGAACGTAGGCTTTAAAGTCACAGTATGGTAGATTTTCTATATGTCTTAATTAAAGAAAACCAACAAAATTATATAAACATTATTTTCCTTAATTCATCAGAGAAGAAAAAATGTTACTGTTTTCTGACAGTAATCTGGTTTCATCAAGATGTTCTGGCATTGGAAATGTCGCCAGTCTAGAACAGACAGAAGATGTGTTTTGATTTAGTTAGTTTACGAAATAAATCGGTCAGGTTGTTTTTGAATTTGTTTAATAAGACTGTGCTGAAATGTAATTAAAATTACTTGTGATTTAGACAATCCAGTTGACGAATTGTACTCAAATTCACCATAGAAGTGTACCTTTTTATTTTTTTCTTCATGTCCTGTGGCATTGCAGGCGTACCTGAAGCTGCTTGCCTCGTGTATCGGGGAAGCTTTGCTCTGCAAACAGGATATCTAGAGATGGTTCCTAACTGAATGATTATTTGAATTAAATCAGGGTTGCATCTGACATCAATGTATACTTCAATAAAAAGCTGTGCTTTATGACCTCCAACCATTTTATAAAAATGTTTTTGATGAATCATGCATGAATGTAAATGTGTTATTTCATCCCCTGGATGTGCAGAGCTGTTACAATGGTAAGATGGCTTTCAACTTCGCAGCACATGGTGTAAAGAATCAAGATTTGGACCCGGTAATTCAGCCAAGACACAAGGGTGGTTTAAAAGACTCATTTAAGCAACAGGTGTAGCTGGACTGAAAACTGGCTGGCATGCACTCAGGAACCACTAAAAGGGAGAAGAACAGGTTAGTGGCTGTAGGACACACAGTGGGTAATTGTGTACACTGAATGTAAGCCAATAACCTTTCTTGAATCCGGGAGGTAAGAAATAATCCAAGTAGTGGAACCGACTGGTTAGTTGACGGTAACTTGGCAGTCGGAACGGAGCTTCAGAAGCAGCTATCAGCTGGAAGGTTATCCAGGAGACAGAGTCATAAACAGGTGATCAGAGACAGGCAGAAATAACAGAGGAGGAATCCAAGAATCTTTGTCCAGGTTTGGTCCGAGGTCTTCATCCATAAGGTAGCACAGAGAGGCAGAGGTAACAGAATGAGAGAGTCCCACAGGTGCGACGCAACCAGGCTGTAATCCACAGAATGATCTGAGTCCCACACAGGAAGGCAGTCAAGGCCTACGAACACGATGGCCTTCCAGAATCTGCCGCCTACACACTGGGAGAGCCATGTGGGCTCCTCCCAGGTGCAGCAGCTCCAAGTAATTAGAGCTGTTGCACTTGTAAACCCTGAGGGAAACTGCTAGATCAGCACAAGGAGCGGCGAGTGACATATGCTCACAGCAGCAGGGCAACAGAAACAACAGCAGAAGCTGTAACATTAGACATGGACCTCCTCTGGTTGCTTCTTGGGTCTAATTTCCAGTGGACTGAAGGTTCCATGTTGATTAGTTTGGATATCTGCCAATATAACCAGCCTGGGGATGTCCAGCCACTCTCCAGACACAAGACACATTCTGTGTCCTGGAAATGAAAAGGTGACAGGTGTGACTCAACCCCAGAGCCATACCTAAAGATCTTATGAAGATGCTGCTGGGGCTGTTATGAGAGTGTCATTATGCACGGTGGAACAAGTGAGATCGCTGTCATTTCTCTACAATGATGGAGATAAGTTGAGAAGCAACTCAGAGAGGAAAAAGCCATTACAGTAAAAGCAGTATAAAACAAAAGGCAGATTACAGATTGGAAATGCACTCAGCGACAAACATCTTAATGTCTGAAGAAATGTTCTGCGGTCTGATGGATTTAAAATTGTCGTATTTGGATATTATGACCATTTTTACATTTCAAGGAAAACGACATCAGCCACAAAGTTCAAGTCTGGTCACAAATAGACAATTGTAGCAAAAGGTTAGTTTCAAAGTGACAGAAGGACAGCAAAGTCCATGCTTTGAAGCAACCATGATAAAGTCCTGATCTTGGTCTCAGAACTGTTCAGAGCTGAAAATGTGTGTGTGAGTAAAGTTGCCTAAAAGCCTGACCCTGGCATTAAGAAAATAATTTAGCCAATCACAATTGATCTAAAACAGGAAAGGTGTAGTCTGATGTCAAACAGTGAGAGGAAAACAGCTTACTTGTCTTTTTATAAAGTGATTGGAAATCTATCTAATTTCAGATGGCTATCCATAAACATAGCGCAAGGTTGTCTTTATTTGAAACGAGCTGAATCCAAGCTTCTTCAACCTGTTTGCAAGACAGCCGCGATGACGCTGCCACACATTAATGAAAGCTCCCACGAAGCCCGAGCTGAGGACTTTGATTCTTTCCCGAACTGAGCAAGCAGTAATTTCTCTGATCCATTACCCCTCGCTCCCCCGTGTCTGTTTGGACTTGACATTGAGCGGCTTGCTCTTAATCTGTTCGTTGTGAAACATTAACTCACATGGTGCACCCCCACCCAAGTGGGATCTCATTCTCTCACCCCTGACCGACAAACACAAGTAAACACTTCAGTGATACTCCCTAATCGTCCATGAGCTCCAGGCAGTCTGGGATTGCTCTTGTTTGTCGGATGTGTGGGAGTGAATGCCGTGGCGTACTTTTACTGTACAAGCACAGCCTGACTTTGCATAAAGAACAGCATTTTAATTCATTCATGCTTCTTGCTATAAAATAAGCTATAAAAATGTATCTGCACCATCCTTCAGATCTAGTGTGGGACATCCCAGGGCACCAAAAGCAATGTTTTCACCAGATTCTAAGATAATAAGAGTCATACCTCTCTAGGATAAAAACACACAGCAGACTTCATGGTGTATTTATCACACAAAATTACAGCAAAATAGAAGGAAAAAAGAAGTACACCCCGTGGTTCAGTAGACTGTAGAACGTTTTCTGTTCAACTTTATTGGGTTGGTGAATCTCTGTGGCTGAGTTTTGATGCACTCTGCTTTACAACGGCACTTCAAAGTTTCCATGGTGGATCTTGGAAACTGAACAAGGCTATATAAAATGTTGATTTTATTCTATAGCTCTTTTATTGAGTCTGTTTTAACATTTGGTTTTATGGCTTGGTATTGTAACCTGTCCTTCAAAGACAAGAACTGTGTTTTTGCTGTAGTTAAAGTAAAAAATAATTGGTATTCAACCCCCGCCCTCGTCTTGACACTAGGATTAGGCAGACTGTGTAAATGGCCATCATAGCCAATAGAGACCATCCTCTTTTAGAGGAATTTGTTCTACTTCCCTCAGGACAAATGTACAGGTGTCCATCCATAAGTACAGTCGGTACAAATATGCTTTTGTCTCAAGTGCTACTAAAGGTATATAGTCATGTTATATGCTCATAAAAAAGGGCCAAAACTGTTTGATTGTGATAAAATAAAGCTGTGTATTGATAGTGTTTTTTGAGGCTACACAGAATCCAGTGTCGGGCACGATTAACAGATATAAACTGACGTGGCGCCATTTACTGGCAGTATTGCAGAACTATCATAATGCCAGTTTGCTTAAATAATAAATCACTTGTTAATAATGCCAGACCAAGCCTGACGCTCTGCAATGCCTCGCAGTAAAGCGGCAGCTCGGCGTGTTCGAAGACAAACCGTTATAATTAAATAAAATAACCTAAGGTTTAGCGTCTGCTTCAGTGAAGCAGTATACTGTATTCACTGTATATACTGTATTCACAGCGACATTCCAGTCTTTTAAGTCTTTTCTTGGAATCATATATATTTTGACATTTTTTCGTTCACTGGATTTTGGACCATTCTTCATTGTTTCACTGGGAGATGCTAATAGCCATTAGGTGCTTCCTTTTTTTTATCACCTGCTGCGCATGCGCAGTGTTGTATTTCCTATGTTATTAAAAATAAACACTAAAGGCTTTAATGGCTAACAAATTGAGCATAAACAAAGTGTAAACACCAAAATAATAACTAATATGCCAGCAGGACGTGATAATCTTTCATAAAAACTTTGTATGCAACCAGAGTGAGCTACTGACGTATATCCATCCATTTTCTGATCCATTTAATCCCTCATGGGGTTGCGGGCATAGACATTATATACGTAGGCGCGTCATTGGGCAGGTTTTGCCTATGCTGCGATGCGTCAGAGCATCCGCCATCTTAAATGTGGCAAATCTGCAGTTACTCAGTCACTTAAACAGTATCAGAGGGACTTTAATCTCTGAATATACTTTGTATTCGTAATATTTTTTTTTTAATATTACAAGTTTATTTTCGTATCCCTTTAGCTTCATTCTCCTGAATTTATTCTCCTAAAGAATAAAAATATTTAAAATAATCTAACCTGGCCCTATTACTCCAGGAGTGAAATAATTCTGCAAACTGTGACTATTCTGGAAATGTTCCCCCTTAATTCTCATAATATGATGTTTTTATCATAACATTATCACTTTGTGTTTTTTTTTTAGTTTACTGACCTAGGACTTTTTTTTTTTATCATATTATTAATTTTACCTCTTTAATACTCCCCCAAAAAGTCTGTTCCTAAAGGTTCACATGTGACACAGTTTTATGAAATAATGAAGACCACAATGTTTAGATTTAACAAATTGATCCTTATATTCATAAGACATACACACACAAATATATATATATATATATATATAATGTGCATGTATTTATTGCAGCACAGGAATGAGGCATCTTCTCTGATCCACATTCACAATAACAGAACTCAACTTTTTTCTGCCACATACAATATGGTGGTGATGTTGACGTGCGAACCTGCGCCCTATGACGCGTCTACGTATATATGTCTGTGGTTGCAGGGGTGTTGGTGCCTATCTCCAGCGTTCACCAAGCAAGAGGCGGGGTACACCCTGAACAGGTTGCCAGTCTGTCACAGGGCAACACAGAGACAAACAACCATTCACACACCAAAGGACAATTTAGAGAGACCAATTAACCTACCAGTCATGTTTTTGGACTGTGGGAGGAAGCCAGAGTACCCACAGATGCACAGGGAGAACATGCAAACTCTATGCAGAAAGACCGAGAGCTGACTTGAACCCAAGACCTTCTTGCTGCAAGGCAACAGTGCAACCCACTGTACCACTCTCCGCCACTGACATATATATAAAAAAGAAAAGTCAAATAACGTGGCTCTGCACCTTTAAAGCCCCTTGATCAAATTTTACCAAGCAGGGCACATTTTAGAACGCTTAATGGTTTTATTCCTTGTTGCATTAAGATGCAACTTCACAAACCTACATTGCACAACCATGTTCCTTACGAATAGAATAAGCAACCCTAGCAACCAAGCTAAATGTCAGTCATTTTCTACCTGTTCTCTCACAGATTGTTATGAATAACACTGGAGAAACTGATATTCAGCCAGACAACAGAGTTTAGTTCTGAAAAGGTTTATTGAAAAGGTGAATAATGGCAGATGAGGAAGGTGAATAGAACCGGACTTGATCAGATGAAGGCCGAACCAGACAGACCAGGAGTGACAGACAGTGACAGGCCTGACACAGTGATGACAGAGTGCAGAGTCGACTCCAATTAATTGCAACAGGTGGATCTGATCAGGTGCACAGTGGTGGCTGTAAGATGACTGAGCTGATTGGGTGGTGGCTGAGGAGTGAACTGAGCTAATTGAGTATTTTCTGTGGCTGAGAGGCGACAGAGCTGAATCCGGAAAAGTCCAACACAAAACAAACTAAAAACCTAAATCATGGTACTGATGGTTAAAGCTGTGTTTCTCTTTCTTATACATGTATCTGCCAACAGTCCTCATCTTGAACTCATTCTGACTCCTGCTTTGTATTTGTAGTGTTTTATCTTGTTCAACAAACCAACCTTAAGCCGAGCAGAGATATGTAGTCTTCTATATGGAGCTCTTTGGTATTTATTTTGATTTTTCCAAGCATTACAGAGTCTGACTTTGCAAGGAATCTGCTGGAACGTCCACTGCTAAGAACACTGCTGCAGCCTGGAATATGTTTCTGCTTGTAAAATGTCCTTTCTCTCTCCACGGTGATGGAGATTAGATAGCTTAGACCTCAGAATCAGAGCAAACTGAGGGGCAATTAGGAGGGCAAAAAACAGACATACAGAGGACAACCAACAAAGGTACACCACTAACATCTTACAAATCTTACAAATGTGATGTGTCGAGATGTATAATACTAATAAAATAAATTATATATGTATACAATTAGCCAATTATATACATCAATCAATAAATAGTGAGTTGCATAGATACATATTTCAAAATAGCTATAATCACACAAGCTAAAATCCCAAACTTATTTGGACCCTTTAGAGTTTAGTTGGAGAATAGCAATGCAAAGAAAAGGTTGCTTTCCTTCTCTGGGACTTACTGGCTAAACAGTGGAACCTGCGACCAGATGGCAGCCTTTTAAATACTGGAAACAGTACATTGATAATTTGATGAACTAGGGAGCAAGCCTGCTGCTTATACAGGGAGCCCAGGTGGCGAGCAGGAAATCCAACGATTTTAGAACACACTGTCGCAAAGCTATGAAGGCAGTTTCTGTTCTGTAGGGTGATGGAGTGGTACCAGCAGCATACATCCTCTGGTGGCATTTCTTCAGTACTCTCTCAGTGTTAGTGGTGTACCTTTGTTGGTTGTCCAGGATGGAATCTAGATATTTGTCTCAACCAAAGAACTGTGGATTACGGTAGTGACAGCTGTTCCCTTCGGCTGCTGAAGAAGGTGATCACCATCTACCTAGACATAATTTCAAAACCCTTTCAAGATTGACAGGGAGAAACAGTTACATTTTCTGGACTTCCGGTTTAGCGACGTATGGAGTAGGTTGCGTTGTTCTGAGCTTCTGAGCTTCTCTCGCTATTATATTACGTGTTTAACGTCGTATTTTTGCCGACTAAAATGCCTCTGAAAGCTAAACCTCCTACACAACCATCGCGTACTGTCTCGCACATCGCATCCCCGCTTCGTAGTCACCCTTCCACCAACCAGGTTGAAGCCGGAGAAGACATTCCCTGCGACTTTAAGGCCGAGCTGCTGTCGTCACTCCGGGTTAAGATGGCGGCTATTTTCAAAACTGAGCTCCAAGCTGCCTTGACTGAGAACTTGTCGAGCATCAAAACTGAGCTGCAAGTAGTTAAGTCGGAGTTATCTAGGAGTATCACTACAATCCAGACTGAGGTGCGCACTCTGAAAAACACCGTAGGTGAAATGGAAACATCGCTCTCCACCTGCACCAATGAAATTACTACCTTACAGGCTAAAGTGGAGCATCTGTCGAATGAGCTGATTAGACTGGACAATAAATGCGAAGATTTGGAGGCTGCAATAATATACGGTTAGCGGGAATTCCCGAGGATTCTCCCACTTCTTCCACTGCTACAACCGTCTCAGCCCGGCTAAAGGAGGCTTTTAAGCTTGAGAAGAAGCCTCTTGTTGAACGTGACAAACTGAAAGAGGCATTAACTCAAGCACCAATATTGGCCTACGCAGATTATACCCAACCTTTCAGCCTATATACAGATGCTAGCAATCATGGTTTGGGTGCAGTACTGGCACAAAACCAAGAAGGAGAAGAGCGGGTCATCGCTTATGCCAGTCGCAGCTTACACCCTGCGGAGCGAAATGATGCAAACTACAGCTCATTTAAATTGGAGCTCTTGGCACTGAAATGGGCAGTCACTGAAAAATTTAGGGACTACCTAACCGGTGCCAAGTTTACGGTGTTCACTGACAATAATCCAGTCGCTCATCTACAAACTGCCAAGCTTGGGGCTGTAGAACAAAGGTGGGTTGCTCAGTTGGCCTCATTTGATTTTGAGGTGAAGTATCGAGCAGGAAAAGATAATGTGAATGCAGATGCATTGTCTAGATTCCCCAAGGCTACAACCATTGTTGGCTGCGCTGCAGCAGCTGTAATGGAAATGGATACAGAAGACATGACTTCATTTGAGCTGGGAGAGGACTGGGCGACCCTTCAGGAGGCAGATCCAGACATACAGCAGGTACGAATGCATGTGGATCGGGGGAGAGCCCCAAATAAGACTGAGCAGGCGGTACTAAGTGAACCGGTTAAAAAGCTGCTCAAACACTGGAAGAGACTCTGCATGCATAGAAGGGTTCTCTGCAGACGTGTATTTGACTCTCATGTATGTGAGCCCCGTTTCCAGATTGTGTGCCCAGAGTCTAAGCGCCAGGAGGTCTGGAGGAAATGCCATGAAGCCACAGCCCACGCAGGAGTGGAGAAGACCCTCGCTCACATAAGGCGCCATTTCTTCTGGCCAAGCATGGAAAAGGGGGTACAGTGTCTCCAGAATGGGTGTGTTGTCTGTAGTCTACAAAAAGACCGTGTCGAACCCCGAGCACCTCTTAAGCCGATAAGAGTGTCCTACCCTTTAGAGGTAGTAGCTTTAGACTTCCTCTCTTTGCGTCGGCCGAGTGATACTTATCAAAGTATTTTAGTAATGACTGATATGTTTACCCGTTATTCATGGGCTGTTCCTACACGTGATCAAACTGCTCAAACTACGGTTCGTGCCATCTGGTCTCATGTTATTCAACCGTTTGGTTGCCCAGCCCGTTTTCATTCTGACCAGGGACCAAATTTCGAATCAGAACTAATGAAAGAGCTATGCAGCTTGTATGGGGTTTCTAAAAGCCGTACGTCCCCTTATCACCCAGCAGGTAATGGGAGGGTAGAAAGGATGAACCAAACATTACTAAACATGCTGCGTACACTTGAGGTCGAAAAACAGAGTAGGTGGCCAGAACACTTACCAGAGTTGTTGCATGCTTACAACAATGTCGTCCATAGTGCTACTGGGTTCGCCCCATCATACCTCATGTTTGGTCGACATCTTAGGCTCCCAGTCGATTTGAGTTTGGGTGTGTTAGACGCGCCACCTCGCCGAGACTTACAGGGATGGGTCTTAGAACACCATCGGAAGTTGTCTCATGCTTATGAGGTAGCCCGGAATAAAATGACTAGTGCAGCAAACAATGAAAAACGCTGTTATGACAAGAAAGCCAAAGCCAGTGCACTTCTCCCTGGGGAACGTGTGTGGGTCCGTGATAGGAACAGACAAGGCCAGGGGAAACTATGCAGTTGGTGGGATCCAGAGCCATTTGTAGTAGTGGGTGTTGTTGGGGACACTGGTCTGGTTTATCGTGTTAAGCCAGAAAAAGGTGGGAAGGAACGAACCCTGCACAGGAATGCTTTGAAGACTTGTATTGCTCCCCCCACCGATACGTCAAGGGAAAAACCCCTGGTTGAAACGCCCGAACTGCCTTTAATGCTCTATTACCCTGTAACTAATGAAGAACCAGGACAAGTACTGCGCCGTTCTACACGTGCTACAAGAGGTCAATGCCCTTCTCGCTATAGAGACTAAATGTCGGCCGGGACTGGCCTTGTTAAAGTGTGGGGGGGTGTGGTAATGTGGTCTTGTTTTCCTTTAAGTTGATTGCATGTCTTTAACTTTTCTGATTTGGATTTGCTTGTTATAAGTTGGAGTTATTTCCTTTTGGTGTTGCATGTCTTTTTGATTGTTTTGATTTTGAAGGGACCACCCATACCTGGCGACGCCCACCGCGATCACAGGTGTTCTCTATTAACAAAACTGCATGCAGATCCTGAGACAGGCAATAAAGAGAGCTGTGTAGTCGAAGCGGAAAAAGACGGAGCCGGATAGATCACAGGTGTGAGAGCGGCAGGACGGCAAGACTGGGGACTGATTGCTGCAGAAATTCGCCCGTGGTCGTGCAGGGTTGATCAGCTGGTGACGGAGAGGACTGCGCCCCCGAGGACTGGTTGCTGTAGAGGTTCGTCCAACTGGTTGCTGCCGAGGAACAGACGACCGGGTATTGGAGTGCGAGCAGCCGGATCGCCATCGAGGTTCGCCCGTGGTCGTGCAGGGTTGATCAGCTGGTGACGGAGAGGACTGCGCCCCCGAGGACTGGTTGCTGCAGAGGTTCGTCCAACTGATTGCTGCCGAGGAACAGACGACCGGATATTGAAGTGCGAGCAGCCGGATCGCCATCGAGGTGCGCCCGTGGTCGTGGAGGACCGATCAGCTGGTGACGGAGGGGGTCGCGCCCGTGTTCGTGGAGGATCGATCAGAGAGGACTGAGCGACGGGGAGGACCACTCCCCACCTTGGCTAGTTAAGAGACTATTTGTCCTTACCAGACTTTTGTATTGACTCTGCCGCTCCTCACCGCCTTACATGTTTTTATTGATTCATTTTTCTTTTAAAATAAATTGTTAACTCTTACGGCTCGTTTCGTTAAAGCCCTGCCCACAGTCACTGCAGTTCCTATTTTTTTAAAATCACCACTCAGGTGCCACAAACGCACTCATCGTATTCCCCAGCCGAAGCCGAGACCCGGAGAACGCCCTCGCCCTATAATCGCCCGTCTGCACTATCATACTGACTGTGTGGACATATTGCGCTGAGCCAGGACCCAGCAACGGATCAAGATTGGAGATACAAGTTTTCTGTGTTCCCCGACCATACTCCGAAAACGGCTCGTGTTCGGGCTTCCTTTAATGATGTTCGGCGGCGGCTCAGCAAAATACCGGGGATTCGCTTTGGTCTGCTCTATCCTGCGCACCTCCGGATCACCCACAACGGTGCTGAGAAGGAGTTTAAATGGGCAGAAGTGGCCAGCGCTTTCATCAATTCGGTCAGTATGTAAGAGAACCGAGTAACGATACACAACACCTAGGAAGCAGGGACAGCTAATATTGACATGTATCACTTTTTTCTTTTAATCTGCTTCCTCTTTTCAGTTTGCCATTTACACATACACACACTGTTGTCTTCAGTTTAATCTTGTCTTGATTGCTTGTACCTTCGTCAAATGTTGCTAGACTTGCAGGAGTTCAACTTTAACTTGAAGTTTGTTAGTTTTGCTAAAAGCCGTTAGGTTTACTTTAGGGAACTCACTCCTTGTGGCGTTAGCACTGGGTTCCCCATCGTTTGGGGATGGGGTCATATAAGAGCTACTGGGGGTGGGCGGTATGTTCGTGTTACGTGTTTTTTTATCCTTCCCTCCCTCCCTGGGCGTCTGCAGTCAGTTCAATCTAATTTCTAAAAACCTAATTCATGGCTACCATTCCTAGGACTCCTAATTTGTCACACACTGGGTCCTCTGTGAGATTCCTAAATTGGAACATCAAGGGCATGGGGAGTCCAGTTAAGAGATCAAGGGTATTGGCTCATTTGAAACGTCTTAAAGCCGACATAGTATTTCTACAAGAAACCCACATGCGCGCTAAAGATCAGGTCAGGCTTAAATGCCCATAGGTCTCTGAGGTGTTCCACTCAAGTTTCAACTCTAAAGCCAGAGGGGTTGCTATTTTAATTGGTAAATCAGTTCAGTTCTCAGCTTCCAAGGTGATAGCAGATAGTAATGGCAGATATTTAATTGTTGCTGGCACACTATTTCATACTCCCATTTTATTAGTTATTATATATATGCCCCTAATTTTGATGATCCACGTTTCATGAATAAGGCATTTGAACCCCTCCCCTCATTGAATAAAAGCATTCTTATAATTGGAGGAGACATGAATTGTGTAATTGATCCCAATCTAGACCGCTCTAACCCACGAACCCTGACACCTTCAATGTCAAATTCGCTTTCAGATTGTGTAACTAAGAACGTTTGCATTGATCCTTGGACATTTTATAATCCTGGTATCAAGGAATATACATTTTTCTCACAAATGCATAAGTCTTTTTCTCGGATTGATTATTACTTTATTGATGCTAAACTAATTTCTAAAGTACTGTCTGTTAATTATCACCCTATTGTTATTTCTGACCACGCCTCTCTTTCTTTAGATATTCAATTTTCTTTACAACCCAGGTACTCCACACCTTGGAGGTTCAATACATTACTCCTTTCAGATAATAACTTTATAGAATTTATTGCAACCAAAATTGATTATATTTCCACTAATCAGAACGATACGGAACCAGTTTCCCCTTCATTGATGTGGGAATCACTAAAAGCATTCTTACGGGGACACATTATTTCTTACTCTGCCCACTTAAATAAGTCACGTAAAACTAAATTACATGAACTCTTTATTAATATCACCAAATTGGACCAACAACTTACTTAAACAACGTGTTGACTTACAGACTGAATTCGATCTCATCACCACTAGTGTTGTAGAGCGACTTCTTTTACAATGACGCTCCACTTATTATGAACATGGCGATAAAGCAAGCCGGCTGTTGGCTCACCAACTTTGTCGCCAGGCAGCCTTACATATGATTCCTCAGATAAAAGGTTCATCTGGCTCATTGCATAAGGATCCAACTGCCATCATGTCAGGATTTGTCTACGGATGAACTCAGAACCACACACACGGGACTAAAATTGAGAGTCTTTATTGCAAGGTTGATGGATGGAGGTTTGATGAGGCAAGAGGAGCAGGTAGCAGAGGAACCGGGGTGAAGATCATGGCAGGAGCTGACGGCCCGGAGAAAGAGTCCATTAAAGCTGGGTGGGTAGGAAGATGAAGAGCTGCTTGGTTAGCACTGAGCAGAGCTTACTCAGAGCGGCTAGTCAGGTTAGTGGATCACTGGAGACACCATGACACCGAGCAGAGTCGCTTGTCAGGTTAGCAGTTCACAGAAGACAACAGGGCACAGAGCTGAGCTTCTCCAGAGCAGCTTGTCAGGTTAGCAATTCACAGGATACTCCAGGGAACAGAGCAGAGCTTCTCCAGAGTAGCTTGTCAGGTTAGCAGTTCACAGGAGACACCTGGACAAAAAGCAAAGCTTCTCCAAGAACAAGCAGCAGAATACAAAGACTTACAGAGAGTCTGGCATGGAGAGGGTGTAGAACGATGACGGGCCGGCAAAGGAGTGACAGTAGAGTGAGGCTTAAGTAGGGAGGCTGGCAGGTGAAGTGAGTCTGGCTAATTAGTGGCTGGCAGGTGTGACTAACTGCAGACTGCAGTAGAAGGCTGAGTGGGAGTGGTAGGAGGAAACTGAACTAATCAAAACAAAAGCCAGAACCTAACTAAACCCAGACAGGAGGAAGAACTGAAAAATAGTAAATAAAAGCCCAAATCAAAACTGAACCCTGACATTACCCCCCCTCAAGGCCGTTCTCTGGACGGCCTAAAAAAAAATAAAAAAACAAAACTAAATAGTGACCGAGCCAGGGTGGGTGGTGGAGGGAAGGTGGATGGCGGGCTAAACCCAAACAAAAACTACCACTCAGGGCGAATCAAAAGGGGTTTCTAACAACCCCTGGTAAACAAAACAGAGCGTCTAACCGATGCCGACAGGCGAACATTGCCACAAGGCTAAACAGGCAAAGAACAGACGTACCACAACGCCAGAGGGAAGAACAGACGTACCACAACGCCAGAGGGAAGAACAGGCGTACCACAACGCCAGAGGGAAGAACAGGCGTACCACAACGCCAGAGGGAAGAACAGGCGTACCACAACGCCAGAGGGAAGAACAGGCGTACCACAACGCCAGAGGGAAGAACAGGCGTACCACAACGCCAGAGGGAAGAACAGGCGTACCACAACGCCAGAGGGAAGGAACGGGCGTACCACAACGCCAGAGGGAAGGAACGGGCGTACCACAACGCCAGAGGGAAGGAACGGGCGCACGACAGCGCCAAAGGAAAAACCCGCCAGGGCGTAAGGGAGACGCCGGGGCGCAAGGGAAGCAGGAGCGTCTAAAACGCCAGGGAACAAGAACAGAGGCGTACTAACATGCCGGGGAACCGAGAACAGAGGCGTCCTAACACGCCAGGAAACCGAGAACAGAGGCGTCCTAATACGCCGGGAAACAAGAAATCTAAACACCAGGGAACAAAGGGCATCCTAACACGCCAGGGAACAGAGGGCGTCCTAATACGGCGGGAACCTAGAAATCTAATACACCAGGAGACAGAGGGCGTTCTAACACGCCAGAGGACCAAGAAGTCTAAACGCCAGGAACTAGAGGGCGTTCGAACACGCCAGGGGACTAAGGAACTAGGAGGCCAAGACAAAAACTAAGGAAGCACGAACCAGACAAAGTAAAGGAGCGTAAAGCTCAAAACCAGGGATAAGAAGCCTAAGGAGCGCTGGGAACTAAAGAGTGCTAGGACCTAAAGAGCGCTGGGGGAGCGCACAAACCCATAAAGCGCAGGCACCCATAGAGTGCAAGACAAAATAATCAAACCGAGAACCAGAAAACAAAGGCAAAACTAGAAAATCAAAACAGAAACTTAAAAATTAGGAAAGGAGCAAAACACAAAGCAAAACTAATGCAATACTAGAAAATAAAAGTAAAACAAGGAAACTAGGGCAGGAACAGGTAAACTAATCTAAAAACTAGATAAGCTAAAATAAGAACACAAAAGCAAAAACTGGAAAACTAAGGTAAAAAACTAGAATTCTAAAGCAAGACTGAGACCAGAGGACTCTAAGAAAAACAAAGAACCCCTTAAATAACTCTAAAACTGAGGAATTCTAAATAACTCAAAACTAAGGCAGAGCTCCAAGAAAAAATAAACAAGCACTGGCCTTAGGGCGCAGGCAAAAACGGCTGCTAAGCAAAAAAGGAAAAGTCTTCGTGGAGGTCGTCCTGGACGAGGCAGGCGTCCTCCTGGACCCCCCCCGGGGAACGTGGACGGAGGCAGAACAAATTCCTCGGCGGCTTCGGGCAGTGACAGGCTACATGCTTCGGAGGGCGGCGCCGGGCTACAGGCTTCGGAGGGCGGCGAATCCGGCCAGCAGGATCAATTCGGTTTTTCACTCATTTTATTCCTCTTTATATAAGTCAGAGTCTCCATCTGACACCACTGAAATGAATTAATTCCTAGATTGTCTCAATTTTCCTATGATAAGTACTGACGCTGCTAAGAAACTTGACTTATCATTAACGGTTGACGAAATCACACGTGCTTTGAGAAGCATGCAAAATAACAAAGCTCCTGGCCCTGATGGATTTTCAGTGGAATTCTTTAAGAGATTCCAGGATAAACTGTCCCCCTTACGGTATGCTGTTTATAAGGAATCATTAGAACATGGCATTCTTCCTCCCACTTTAAGGCAGGCCTCCATAAGTCTCCTCTTGAAAAATGATAAGGATCCAAATCTCTGTAGCTTATATAGACCTCTCTCATTAATAAATATAGATGCCAAGATCCTTGCAAAAGATTTGGCCTCCCGCTGTCATGGTTTTCAGATGACGAGCCCACATGCAGATACGATCGGGAAGCAAAGCACAGTTTTAAGATGTTTATTTAGGAAGAGGCAGATCTAATGGACGGGACTACGGGCAACTTGGCAAGGTCAGAACGTCACGGCTGGAGAGACTGCAAAGAGAAGAGTAAGTGACTTTGGAAGGTGAACCAGGAGAACTACTAGAAACTGCGCTGCTTACCATAAAGCTGGGCGGACCTAACCGGGGAGAAGTAGCGCCGAGGGAACTCTGTGATCCTACCCCTGTTGGTGTTTGGCGGCTAGTGGCTGAGGGCAGCAGATGTAACTGGTGAGGGATCCAGAGCAAACCTCCTCGGAAGTGGATGACAGATGGATTGACCAGAGTGAGGGAAGAACTAGTAGAATCTGGGAGGGGGAATCTCATAGTGATGTTACGTTATGTGCCGAGGCTTCGAGGCGTGTGTCGAGTAATGGAGGGGGCGTTTCCGTGAAGCGCGTATCGAGGCTTGCTTCATTTAGGGGAGGAGCCGAAAACGATGACGTCCGAAGCCTCGCTGGCCGGCTGTACCACGTGAATGCTTCGGGAAGTGGTTCAGATGTTGGCGCGGCTTCGACAGCTTTAGAAACCCCACAGGCTTCATTCAAAATGTGGGTTGTTGTAGGCGAGTTGCGGTCAGTTGAGAGAGTGGATAGAGTTTTGATAGTTTGGATAGCAGAGTTTGGATAGTGGTTATTTAGTTTGAGACAGTTAGTTTGGTGTTTGGAGAGTTTAGGAGAGAGATAGATAGATAGGAGATCAGTGCTCTCAACTATCACGCATTGACCGTCACTGACTTCACACGGTCACACGCAAACATGGCATTTTTCACGCATAAAAATCCCAACGCCCATCTGGGCAGCGGACGATAAAAACTCTGCCTTCTGCTGAGATGTTTGAGCTTCTTTCACAGCTAGTGGCCATCAGTAATTCCTGCTGCAGTTCGTGTTAACAGAGCAGCAAGAAGAGCGATCAGAGTTATGAATAATTTTAGTCTTAACCAGCGGTTGAAAGTGTGCCGGTAAGTTCCTGTACTACGTACGCAGGAGGGGAGGGGGGCGGGGGAAGAGAGCTGCTGCCAGATGACCGGTTCATTCAGAACCAGTGATGGCTGCACTCTGGATCATAAAACAGTTCTGCTCACCAGATGCAGTTTAAAACGCTACGTCTGGTTATAAGTTGTTTTTATTAATTCTGCATTTTTTAACTACATGCACCGTATTTCTGTGCCTCAGCGCTTCGATGCGCTTCTGCCGTGCGCTTTTTTCAGGTGCGCAAAATTACGTTACTTGTAATTTGGGTGCGCGCTTTCATTTTAAAGAACTTGTAACATCAGGAGGCTGATCTCAGACCGGTCAGCTCCTATGATCACTGTATAGGAGCCCTTTACAGTTTTTATTTATGCATTTCCACCCTGTTTATCCCTCGCACGCAGCGCACCATCGGGTAAAATCCTCCCACCTCACCGCCCAGAGCGCACTGAGGAGAGCAATAGAGATTTGTCTGGTCGACTGAGATGAGAAACCTGTTGCTGTGAAAGGTGATATAGGTTATAAACTGTTACTGTCTAGAATTGCATTGAGCTGAAAAGAGAGGAGACATCAGCAGCTGGATCGTGCGTAAAGACGCAGCGGGAACCTCTGTGCGCTTTAGTGTTGCTGCTGAGGGGAAACTGTGGGACCGTATAGTACTGGGCTAATCATTGGTCACAGTACCCCAATCTGTACATACTTGCACTTATTTATTTATGCACCCCGGCATCATCTGTGCCATGTGAGCGTGTCTTTTCAAAGGTTGGAGAAGTAGTATCAAAAAAGAGAAATCATTTGAAACCAAAAACTGGAGAAATTGTTGTTTCTTAATAAAAATGCATGAAATCATCCAAGTTACACAAGCATTAGTCTATTCACTACCCCCTGCCTAGTTCCACAAGCACTTTCACTGTCCTCTGCCTGATTAAGCCCATGACATTTTTCTAGAGTCACAGAAAAACATTATTACACAACATGCAAAAATTACATGACACTACTATTTTGGGAATAATTACACACAGAATACATTCAAACAATATTTTATTGTACACATGTGTTTACAAAATTTATGTAGACAAATGATTTCATCCTACACCTTCTGTGAAGTCATTCCCAAGAGCCATAATAGACAAAAATGATATGCATCACACGTTAAGATACAGCTGGCTGTGATTATACAACTTGCCAGTAGGTGGTGCTGTGTGCACATGAACCGTCAAGAAATGAACCTTTTCTCGAACCAGTTGGCTGAGTGGTTCAATGCCTCATGAGGCTTCATCTCGCCATCACTAGAATCTCAGGCCACGCTGGGTAACATCCAGGAAGTATGAGGGGTGAGCCAGAGCAAAATCTGAGCAAGAGAATTCTGAAGATCTGGTTCTTCGGACAAGACGTCAAGACAGGTGAGTGCATCCAAGCACCAAAAACTGTGACAAAAACAGGGAGATCCAAAATTAGTCAAAGTTCAAAGACAAAAAACTCACAAGCAGGTTTCCAGGAGTTGGGTCAGAGGCCACGTCGTACCACGACTGGTTAAGGCTCTGGCGTCTTCCATCTGTCAGCGCTCTGCTTAAGAAGCCAGAGGAAGCCGCCTGCAACGAGCTGCAGGTGTGGGCCACGCCACCTGAGCCAACTAGACACACCTGAGGAGAAGAGTTAGAGCAGGACAACACAGAGAACCCTGACACCCGCCTGGAAAACATTGTACAGACTATTGTCTCACACGAGCAAACTGGGTTTATTAAGGGGAGACAGTTAGTCTTTAATGTCCGTACGCTTCTAAATATTAGTTACTCTAAAGCTACCACAACAACATCCAAAATAGTAATTACAATTGACGGTGAAAAAGCATTCGACAGGGTTGAATGGGACTATTTATTTAATGTATTAAATAAATTTGGACTGGGCAATGGGTTCATTTCATGGATATGCCTACTCTATGCATGTCCACAAGCAAATATCTCCATTAATGGCATCCAGTCTAGTTTTTTCACTCTATCCCGTGGCACCAGACAAGGCTGTCCCCTTTCTCTTTTATTGTTTGCTCTAGCGATAGAGCCTTTGTCATTTTTTTTAGATCCTCCTGGACTTTTACTGGGATTTCACGTTTGGGCACAGAATTTAAGTTGTCACTTTATGCTGATGATTTATTGTTATATGTCTCAGATCCTGTTCTTTCCATTTCCACAATTTTATCTGTTTTCCGGAGATTCGGCTCATTCTCTGGCTACAAGGTGAATATCTCTAAAAGTGAATGCTACCCTATTAACGCTTCAGCCTTACAGCTCACACAGTCAGATATCCCTTTTAATTTAAACCTGACTGGCTTTAGGTATCTCGGGATCAACATTACCAGAACATTAAATTCTCTTTTTTTTTTTTTGCTAATTTCTCACCTTTATTATCTAAAATTAAAATAGATCTACAAAGATGGAGAAGTCTACCACTTTCATTAATAGTGTTGTGATAGTACCGCCAGGATCATCAAAATAATTGATCTTAGATTGAATTTTGAACAGTGGAAGGGTCACAAAGGAATTCCACTCTGCCCGTAACACGAGACTCTCAAGGCTTGGACGGCCCTTTCTCCCAGCAGGAGGTCAGCTGTGAGCCCTCCTAACAGATAAGACACAGCACAGACAAAGAGTACCCAGATCCAACTGCACTGACCAAGCATAAAACTGAGAAGATTAAAATAATAGTGAGAGGAGCTGAAAAGTTTTTGGGGTTTAAAGAGGGATCGTGGGAGAACATAAACAAAAAGTTGGAGGTAGATGGGAGACCAGGACCATCAGGTGAAAGTAGTTCATGTTAATATTACAGTGGAATGCAAGAAGTTTAATTGCTAACGGACAGGAACTTAAAGGTTATATTGACAGTCTTAAAGATCAACCAGAAGTTATTTGTGTTCAGGAAACATGGTTAAAAACAACATTAGATTTTGTGATTAAAGGATATAATAGTATAAGAAGAGATCGACAGGAGGGAGGTGGAGGAGGATGTGGAATATTTATAAAACAAGGGATACAATATCAGGTATTAGGGAAAGGCAAAGAACTTGAATATATAGTAATTGAGATATGGGAACAAGAAGGTAAATTTAAAATAATACATTTTTATAATCCATGTAAAACATTATCAATTGAAATAATGGAGGAGTTAAATGAATATTTGGAAGGGAAAGTAATTTGGTGTGGGGATTTTAATGCAAATAGTACATTGAAGGGTAAATATAATGATAAAAATGGACAAGTTATAGAAGAATTAATGGAAATGAAAAATCTTGTATGTATTAATGATGGGAGGGGAACAAGAATCAATGTAAGAACAGGGATGGAATCAGTATTAGATTTAACAATAGTATCACATGGATTAGCTGGTAATTGTGAGTGGTTCATTGATAAGAATTCAACTATAGGTAGTGATCATTATCCCATAACAATTAGAGTAGGAATAAATTTAAATAATAAGAATATAAAGGTTAATAAAAAACTTAATTTCAATAAGGCAGACTGGATTAAATTTAGGTACTTGAGTCAAATTAACTTGGAAAAAGTAGATATGAGAATGGATATAAATTATATAAATCTAAACATTAGTAAGATAATCATGGAAGCAGCAGGTCATTCTATAAAGAAAACAGGGTGTAAAAATAATAAGAAAATGGTACCGTGGTGGACAAATGAATGTAAAGAAGCAATAAAGTTAAGAAATAAAGCATTTAAAGTATTAAAAACCAATCCGATTTATAAGAATTTAATTGATTATAAAAGAAAGCAAGCAATGGTAAGGAGAACTAGAAAAATTTCTGAAGAAATTTAGCAAGGCGCCTGCCACTTGGTGCGTACCGTACCGTCAGAAATAGCAACAGGAAGTAACACTGCGAATTTCAGGTTCCTACGGTCTTCACAGCCCTCGCAGCGGCTGTTGAAAGGTGCCATGTTAAGTCAATGGACCTCCTAGGAGCCTCTTGCTAGCAGCGTTGTCATGGAGACTCACTGACAGCTACAGCCCTCTCTGTCTGTAAAGGTTGAAGAACTCTGGCTAAGCAGCTGTTGGTAGGACCTTCCTAAAGCTATTTCCGGTTAGCAACATGCTAACGGTTAGCCGCTAGCATGGCTGTGTTCAGTATCACCGGGTGATGTTACTCTGTTAGTTTGGTTGAAATCCTGTACTGAGAAGTGCCTAAAAAGGGAGAAAATCCTAAAATTCACCAAATCTGTCAAGCAGAAGTTTGTACAGGCTTCCTAGAGCTAATTCCGGTTAGCAACATGCTAACCGTTAGCCGCTAACATGGTTGTGTATGGTATCACTGGGTGAGTGTACTCTGTCAGTTTGGTCCAAATCCTGTACTGGGATGTGCCTCAAATAGGGAGAAAAAACGTCATTTATAACGTTGCCATGGTAACTCAAAATGGCGGGTGGTACAAAAAATACTTCATGGGATCAGCACACATGTTTTGATATTCCACTGTGAGGATTATAATACAAAACTCCAAGTTTTCCATACCGGGAATCGATCCCACGACCTCTTGCATGCAAAGCCTGCACTTTCCATCTGTGCTACACTGTAGGACCATATATGGGCATGCATTATTGGAAACATAAGTGGTTTGATCCAAAATGGCACAGAAAACTGACACATGGCTGAAAGTCACATGGAAATTTTAAAATGTTAAGAGGAAGTGACTGTGCGAATTTCAGATTTCTACATTAATCACAGCCACTGCAGTGAGCGATGAAAGTTGCCATTGTATCTCAATGGAGCGTCTAGCTCTGGCCCTCAGAGTTCCGTCGTCATGGAAACTCACTCACACACCTGCAGCTGCCGAAGTGCAGACACTTTGGTCACAATAAGTCCCATTGGATTATAATGGAGAACTTTGCCTCGAACAACGCACGATTTCTCCGGAACCGTAAATGGTAGAGACGTAATTTTTTCTGTGTTTATTTCGTAACGGATAGGGGAAGAAGACTTGCTATCGGTTTTTGCTGGAAAAAGTTTAATAAAGGCGTAAAAAATTATGATCTAAAGGACATTTTTATGAAATTTCAGAAATCCTCTGAGAATGGTCCCGAACAAATCGCTCTGGCTAAAAAAGTATAAGAGATATCAAAATAATTCTTTCACTGTGAGTATCAGCAGGCTTTTGATGACCAAGTAGCTCATTTTCATATTTTTACAAAAATCGGTGTAGGCACAGCGACGATGTAAAAAAGTGGATGATGTGGGAAAATGCAGCTCCAAAGCAATTTCAGGATTTTGCACATTCGCTACTCCCGAACAAATTGTTCCTGTGGAAAAACCGTAACAGTTATCCACAAAATTCATTTTTCTTGAGTGCCAGAAGGGTTGGGACATTCATGTGTGAAAGTCTCATGCCTGTAAATAAAACGGTTTAGGAGTAGTGACGATGCGAAAACATGTGATGTTTTGGATTTTCAGACGTCATTTTTCAAAACCGCTCCATAGGAAATGAATGGGGGAGGTTTCGGGTTTGTGTCGGTCTGAGGTGATTTGCGAAAAATCTATAAATGCCACACCAATGAGGGTTACATTTCCCGAATCCTGACAAAAATTCCTACGTTTTGATGTATAATTTGTCTACATAGAGTGAAAATTGAGCGAGTAAGGTCAAGTTGTTTGGAGTTTTGAAATCTTTAAAAAAGCTAGAGTGGGCCACTCTAGCGGTTGGAGAATTCCGTCATTGACTTTCATTGTAAACGATGATTTCACTGATTTTCGGACATGAGCTTTGAGGAGTAACTGTGAGGAGACGATAAAATATATCCACATCCCGTTTTCACTTCTGAGTAGTTCACAGATATATCTACAAACTGGAAGTTAAACGGTCTTCATAGGTGAAAGCATGGCGACACAGTACAGCTTTCAAAATGGTCATTTTGAGGCTTTTTGTGAGGCTTTCTTTCTACCCGACTCCATTGATTATCATGGTTTTTTTGGGGGTTGGTTTTTCGCTAATTTTGTTGCCATGGTAACTCGAAATCCCAATAAAAGTAGTAGCACACATCTCGAGATCGAGCCACAGGTTTTGATGCCTATATTGTGGGGGTGCACGCTATGGTTCGGGCCCCATTAATCGTGAAGGAAGAAAAATAAAGAATATTAACAACTAGAAAAATTTCTGAAGAAATTTAGCAAGGCGCCTGCCACTTGGTGCGTACCGTACTGTCAGAAATAGCAACAGGAAGTAACACTGCGAATTTCAGGTTCCTACGGTCTTCACAGCCCTCGCAGCGGCCGTTGAAAGGTGCCATGTTAAGTCAATGGACCTCCTAGGAGCCTCTTGCTAGCAGCGTTGTCATGGAGACTCACTGACAGCTACAGCCCTCTCTGTCTGTAAAGGTTAAAGAACTCTGGCTAAGGAGCTGTTGGTATGACCTTCCTAAAACTATTTCCGGTTAGCAACATGCTAACGGTTAGCCGCTAGCATGGTTGTGTTCAGTATCAGCGGGTGATGTTACTCTGTTAGTTTGGTTGAAATCCTGTACTGAGAAATGCCTAAAATGGGAGACAATCCTAAAATTCACCAAATCTGTCAAGCAGAAGTTTGTACAGGCTTCCTAGAGCTACTTCCGGTTAGCAACATGCTAACCGTTAGCCGCTTACATGGTTGTGTTTGGTATCACTGGGTTAGTGTACTCTGTTAGTTTGGTCCAAATCCTGTACTGGGATGAGCCTCAAATAGGGAGAAAATACGTCATTTATAATGTTGCCATGGTAACTCAAAATGGCGGGTGGTACTAAAAAATACTTCATGGGATCAGCATACATGTTTTAATATACACACTGTGAGCATTATAACACAAAAATCTTAGTCACTTACGCCGGGTTTCGAACCCAGGACCTCTTGCATGCAAAGCCTGCACTTTCCATCTGAGCTATACTGTAGCGCCATATAAGGTCATGCAGTATTGGGACCATAAGGGGTTTGGTCCCCCATTGAAAAACATTGGATGTTTGACACTTCATAGCTTGGAGATGCTTTATGCGATGTAGCCCAAATTTCTTGTGGAGCTTTCTCTCTAAAGGAAGAACAGACTCTGTGAAGCAGAAGTTGGTGAGACCTTCCTAAAGCTACTTCCGGTTAGCAACATGCTAACTGTTAGCCGCTAACAACATTGTGTTCAGTATCACCAGGTGATTGTACTCTCTCAGTTTTGTCCAAATCCTGTACTGGGAAGTGCCTCAAATAGGGGTGCCAATACTTAATGTCACCAAACGTGACCAAAGTTCATGGGACAGATTGGCCTCCTTTAGAAACTCAGCCTCACCACATCTGGGCCCAGAACTCAACATTTGACCAAAATGGTGTGTAGTGCCATTTCCCACATGTGGGTGGTGCTGTATTGGCCAATTGGGTCATGTCTGGGCATCATGCCAGGTCCTGTTAGAAGCAAAGGCCCAATAGGAAAGCATGTGAAATCCAAAATGGCACAGAAAACTGACACATGACTGAAAGTCACATGAAAATTTTAAAATGTTAAGAGGAAGTGACTGTGCGAATTTCAGATTTCTACATTAATCACAGCCACTGCAGTGAGCGATGAAAGTTGCCATTGTATCTCAATGGAACGTCTCCCACTGGCCCTCAGAGTTCCGTCGTCATGGAAACTCACTGACACAGCTGCAGCGGGCCAGTCTAAAAGAAGTGCAGACACTTGGTGTCCAAGTCAGCCTATTGGATTATAATGGAGAACTTTGCCTCGAACAACGCACGATTTCTCCGAAACCGTAAATGGTAGAGACGTAATTTTTTCTGTGTTTATTTCGTAACGGATAGGGGAAGAAGACTTGCTATCGGTTTTTGCTGGAAAAAGTTTAATAAAGGCGTAAAAAATTATGATCTAAAGGACATTTTTATGAAATTTCAGAAATCCTCTGAAAATGATCCCGAACAAATCGCTCTGGCTAAAAAAGTATAAGAGATATCAAAATAATTCTTTCACTGTGAGTATCAGCAGGCTTTTGATGACCATGTAGCTCATTTTCATATTTTTACAAAAATCGCTGTAGGCACAGCGACGATGTAAAAAAGTGGTTGATGTGGGAAAATGCAGCTCCAAAGCGTTTTTAGGATTTTGCACATTCGCTACTCCCGAACAAATTGTTCCTGCGGAAAAACCGTAACAGTTATCCACAAAATTCCTGTTTTGTGAGTGCCAGAAGGGTTGGGACATTCATGTGTGAAAGTCTCATGTCTGTACATAAAACGGTTTAGGAGTAGCGACGATGCGAAAACATGTGATGTTTTGGATTTTTAGACGTCATTTTTCAAAACCGCTCCATAGGAAATGAATGGGGGAGGTTTCGGGTTTGTGTCGGTCTGAGGTGATTTGCGAAAAATCTATAAATGCCACACCAATGAGGGTTACATTTCCCGAATCCTGACAAAAATACCTACGTTTTGATGTATAATTTGTCTGCGTAGAGCGAAAATTGAGCGAGTAAGGTCAAGTTGTTCGGAGTTTGAAATCTTTAAAAAAGCTAGAGTGGGCCACTCTAGCGGTTGGAGAATTCCGTCATTGACTTTCATTGTAAACGATGATTTCGCTGATTTTTGGACATGAGCTTTGAGGAGTACTTGTGAGGAGACGATTACAGATATCCACATCCCGTTTTCACTTCTGAGTAGTTCACAGAAATATCTACAAACTGGAAGTTAAACGGTGTTCGTAGGTGAAAGCATGACGACACAGTACAGCTTTGAAAATGGTCCTTTTGAGGCTTTTTTGAGGCTTTCTTTCTACCCGACTCCATTGATTAATATGGGTTTTTTGGGGGGTGGTTTTTCGCTAATTTTGTTGCCATGGAAACTCGAAACCCCAAAAAACGTAGTAGCACACATCTCGAGACCGAGCCGAAGGTTTTGATGTTTATATTGTTGGGGTGCACGCTACGGTTCGGGCCGCATTAATCGTGAAGGAAGAAAAATAAAGAATACTAGAAAAATTTCTGAAGAAATTTAGCAAGGCGCCTGCCTCTTGGTGCGTACCGTACCGTCAGAAATACTAACAGGAAGTAACACTGCGAATTTCAGGTTCCTACGGTCTTCACAGCCCTCGCAGAGGCCGTTGAAAGGTGCCATGTTAAGTCAATGGACCTCCTAGGAGCCTCTTGCTAGCAGCGTTGTCATGGAGACTCACTGACAGCTTCAGCCCTCTCTGTCTGTAAAGGCAGAAGAACCCTGGCTAAGCAGCAGTTGATAGAACCTTCCTAAAGCTACTTCCGGTTAGCAACATGCTAACGGTTAGCCGCTAGCATGGCTGTGTTCAGTATCACCGGGTGATGTTACTCTGTTAGTTTGGTTGAAATCCTGTACTGAGAAGTGCCTAAAAAGGGAGAAAATCCTAAAATTCACCAAATCTGTCAAGCAGAAGTTTGTACAGGCTTCCTAGAGCTACTTCCGGTTAGCAACATGCTAACCGTTAGCCGCTAACATGGTTGTATTTGGTATCACTGGGTGAGTGTACTCTGTTAGTTTGGTCCAAATCCTGTACTGGGATGAGCCTTAAATAGGGAGAAAAAACGTTGTTTATAACGTTGCCATGGTAACTCAAAATGGCGGGTGGTACAAAAAAATACTTCATGGGATCAGCACATATGTTTTAATATACACACTGTGGGGATTATAATACAAAAATCTTAGTCTGCCACGCCGGGTTTCGATCCCACGACCTCTGCCTGCACTTTCCATCTGAGCTATACTGTAGCGCCATATATGGGCATGCAGTATTGGGACCATAAGGGGTTTGGTCCCCCATTGAAAAGCATTGGATGTTTGACACCTGATAGCTTGGAGATGCTTTATGCCACGTAGCCCAAATTTCTTGTGGAGCTTTCTCTCTAAAGTAAGAACAGACTCTGTGAAGCAGAAGATGGTGAGACCTTTCTAGAGCTACTTCCGGTTAGCAACATGCTAACAGTTAGCCGCTAACATGGTTGTGTTCAGTATCACCGGGTGATTGTACTCTGTCAGTTTGGTCCAAATCCTGTACTGGGAAGTGCCTCAAATAGGGGTGCCAATACTTAATGTCACCAAACGTGACCAAAGTTCATGGGTCAGATTGGCCTCCTTTAGCAACTCAGCCTCACCACATCTGGGCCCAGAACTCAACATTTGACCAAAATGGTGTGTAGTGCCATTTCCCACATGTGGGTGGTGCTGTATTGGCCAAGTGGGTCGTGTCTAGGCATCATGCCAGGTCCTGTTGGAAGCAAAGACCCAATAGGAAAGCATGTAAAATCCAAAATGGGACAGTAAACTGACACATGGCTGAAAGTCACATGAAAATTTTAAAATGTTAAGAGGAAGTGACTGTGCGAATTTCAGATTTCTACATTAATCACAGCCGCTGCAGCTGGCGTCGAAAGTTGCCATTCTATCTCAATGGAACGTCTCCCACTGGCCCTCAGAGTTCCGTCGTCATGGAAACTCACTGACACAGCTGCAGCGGGCCAGTCTAAAAAAGTGCAGACACTTGGTGTCCAAGTCTGCCTATTGGATTATAATGGAGAACTTTGCCTCGAACAACGCACGATTTCTCCGGAACCGTAAATGGTAGAGACGTAATTTTTTCTGTGTTTATTTCGTAAAGGATAGGGGAAGAAGACTTGCTATCGGTTTTTGCTGGAAAAAGTTTAATAAAGGCGTAAAAAATTATGATCTAAAGGACATTTTTATGAAATTTCAGAAATCCTCTGAAAATGATCCCGAACAAATCGCTCTGGCTAAAAAAGTATAAGAGATATCAAAATAATTCTTTCACTGTGAGTATCAGCAGGCTTTTGATGACCATGTAGCTCATTTTCATATTTTTACAAAATCGGTGTAGGCACAGCGACGATGTAAAAAAGTGGATGATGTGGGAAAATGCAGCTCCAAAGCGATTTCAGGATTTTGCACATTCGCTACTCCCTAACAAATTGTTCCTGTGGAAAAACCGTAACAGTTATCCACAAAATTCCTTTTTTGTGAGTGCCAGAAGGGTTGGGACATTCATGTGTGAAAGTCTCATGTCTGTACATAAAACGGTTTAGGAGTAGCGACGATGCGAAAACATGTGATGTTTTGGATTTTTAGACGTCATTTTTCAAAAACCGCTCCATAGGAAATGAATGGGGGAGGTTTCGGGTTTGTGTCGGTCTGAGGTGATTTGCGAAAAATCTATAAATGCCACATGAATGAGGGTTACATTTCCAAAATCCTGACAAAAATACCTACGTTTTGATGTATAATTTGTCTACGTAGAGTGAAAATTGAGTGAGTAAGTTCAAGTGGTTCGGAGTTTGAAATTTTTAAAAAAGCTAGAGTGGGCCACTCTAGCGGTTGGAGAATTCCGTCATTGACTTTTCATTGTAAACGATGATTTCGCTGATTTTTGGACATGAGCTTTGAGGAGTACCTGTGAGGAGACGATAAAAGATTTCCACATCCCGTTTTCACTTCTGAGTTAGTTCACAGAAATATCTACAAACTGGAAGTTAAACGGTTGTTCGTAGGTGAAAGCATGACGACACAGTACAGCGTTGAAAATTGGTCATTTGGAGGCTTTTTTGAGGCTTTCTTTCTACCCGACTCCATTCATTCCTATGGGGGTTGTTTGGGGGGTGTTTTCGCTAAATTTTGTCGCCATGGTAACTCGAAAACCCCAATAAAAGTAGTAGCACACATTTCGTAATCGAGTCGCAGGTTTTGATACCTATATGTGTGGGGGTGCACGCTATGGTTCGGGCCGCATTAGCCGTGACGGAATAATAATAAGAATAACTAGAAAAATTCTGAAGAATTTAGCAAGGCGCCTGCCACTTGGTGCGTACCGTACCGTCAGAAATAGCAACAGGAAGCAACACTGCAATTTCAGCTTCCTACGGTCTTCACAGCCCTCGCAGAGGGCCGTTGAAGGTGCCATGTTAAGTCAATGGACCTCCATAGGAGCCTCTTGCTAGCAGTGTTGTCATGGAGACTCACTGACAGCTGCAAGCCCTCTCTGTCTGTAAAGGCAGAAGAAACCCTGGCTAAGCAGAAGTTGGTAGGACCCTTTCCTAAAGCTACTTCTGGTTAGCAACATGCTAACGGTTAGCCGCTAGCATGGTTGTGTTTCAGTATCTACAGCGGTGATGTGTTACTCGTTAGTTTGGTTGAGAAATCCTATACTTGAGAAGTGCCTAAAAAGGGAGAAAATGCTAAAATTCACCAAATCTGTCAAGCAGAAGTTTGTACAGGCTTCCTAGAGCTACTTCCGGTTAGCAACATGCTAACCGTTAGCCGCTAACATGGGTTGTGTTTGGTATTCACTGGGTGAGTGTACTCTGTTAGTTTGGTCCCAAATCCTTGTACTGGGATGAGCCTCAAATAGGGAGAAAATACATCATTTATAATGTTGCCATGGTAACTCAAATGGCGGCTGGTACAAAAAAATACTTAATGGGATCAGCACACATGTTTTATATACACATGTGGGGATTATAACACAAAACTCTTAGTCACCACGCCGGGTTTCGAACCCGACCTCTTTGCATGCAAGCCTGCACTTCCCTCTGAGCTATACTGTAGCGCCATATATGGGCATGCATATTGGGAAACCATAAGGGTTGGTCCCCATTGAAAGCATTGGATGTTTGACACCTCATAGCTTGAGATGCTTTATGACGACGTAGCCCAAATTTTGTGGTGGAGCTTTCTCTCTAACGTAAGAAAGACTCTGTGAAGCAGAAAGTTGGTGAGACATTCCTGAGATACTTCCGGTTAGAACATGCTAACGTAGCCGCTAAAAGGCTGGTAGTCGTATCACCGGGTGATTGACTCTGTCAGTGTGGTTCCAAAATCCCTGTAGGGAAGTTGCCTTCAAATTAGGGGTGCCAATACTTAATGTCACCAACGTGACCACAGTTCATTGGTCAGATG